>NC_065448.1:104704276-105007306 GCF_917563875.1 Diabrotica virgifera virgifera | reverse complement strand
CAAATTTCATGACAAAATTCGAACTTTTCGTTTTTTTCAGAATTGGTAGTCAGGATCCTAAAACATGCAATTTGCAGTCCCGAGATGCAGCTCGGCACAACCAATGTCAAAGGCGCAAAAGAATCTAGCCTACCTATAGCCCGAAAATATTGGAAATGCTGGCCACCACGGCCAGGCAAGCGAAAATATTACAGCGCTGTGCTTAGCGTAAAGAGTGAGACAAAATGCGAATTCTGTTCGGCTGCTTTTAAAAGCGCCTGCCCTAGCCTAGGGTAGAGCCGTCGGTAGTAGCGCTACGCTACGGGGAGCGTACAATAATTATTACAACTTCGGAGGTGAATTAAAAAGTACCTTTTTTTATTTTAGATTTTTAGATACTTAGGTATTGCATCAAAATTTATAAATTGAATCGTTTATTTCAGAAAGGGGTCAAGTCACAAGTATCTACTTTTGAGAATATCAAGTTTACACTCTGTTTACATTCAACAATCACTTTACATAAAATAATAATTCTACCTAACAACCTGGAGTATTTGTCAAAAAGTGTTGTATTTTTTAAAAATGTATCTTGTTAATTTGTTTAAGAAAAAAAATTAATTTTTTGCACTCATTTTGTCAAGATTTGTCACTTGACCCCTTTCTGAAATAAGTTAGGCGGCGCCTACCTTGTCTACCCTGACGGGCCGCCCCTGGGGATCGGTACTCACCGGAGGGATTGCAGACGCTCGGATACAATTAGCGTATCTTTGCGAAGACAATGACGTCGACTTTGCAAAGTAACAAGACACTTACTCAACACAAACACTACACATTAGATACTCTCCTGAGTTAGTGATAAGTTATAGTCTAAAAAATCATTATGAAATTGACTGGCCAGTTGGTCGTGAAAACCAATGCCAATAAAACACAAACACACACACACAGTGCCAAAAATGTTTAAAAGTTAAAGACAGAAAAGTTATGCGATAAAATAACCATTGATCTACCCAAAACGGACGCATATACGCTCTGAGCTTCGCTGGTGCCGCTCCTAGCGGATTACTAATTTAACTTTCACCGGTAATTTTTAAATT
The DNA here is from genome assembly GCF_917563875.1 of Diabrotica virgifera virgifera. NCBI lineage: Eukaryota > Metazoa > Arthropoda > Insecta > Coleoptera > Chrysomelidae > Diabrotica > Diabrotica virgifera. The sequence goes on along the minus strand of NC_065448.1, from coordinate 105,006,233 downwards.
TATTATTTAATTGTTATCGCTTATTTAATATTTACAACGCAAAAAAGTAATTAAATTATAATCGATTTTTTTAAGATTTTGCTAATTAGTCGAGGAAATGAAGCTGAAAAGATGGCCAAACCTAGCAATATTTTCGTCCAGCATCGATTTGTACAAAAATTTGGGCTTATGCTCATTACACCCTTTAGTTCATTTTCTATATTGAGCCGTTGTACGCTTTTGGTTTTTTAAGGGTGAAAACTACCCCTAATTGTAAAAAATTATAAAATAACATTTTAAACTTTAATACTGTCAGCATTTTGTTCTTATTTGTTACATAATTATTGTTTTATGCTTTAAGATATACTATCATAATATTTCAACCCTTAAAACCACCCTTGTTGGAGCTATATATAAAAAATTTACTTATCCTAAAAGAATAATTTCATCTTGCATCGATTTACATAAAAATTTGGGATTAGGATCATCTCACCCTGTACTTAATATTCTATATCATGCTTAAGGGCGTTGATTATTTTTAGGGGTGTAAACTACCCCGTATTTTCAAGAATTATATAAAAACATTGTAAACTTTAATATGGGTAAAATTTGGTTTTGATTGGTTAAATAATGATTGTTTTATACTTTAGGATAAAATATCATAATATTTCAACCCTTAAAAACGACCCTTAATAACATTACAGTTTTTATAAGTAGATATTTTAATAGGTCTACACAGAAAAAAAAGTAGAATTAAAGAATTAACCCGCGAGTAGTCGCGCGGTGAGATAGAATCTCAATTTTTATCCTTTTTGGCGATAACTTGATGAAAAATTTTGCAATTTTGAAAAAATTTCCTAAGTGCCTCGAGGAAAGGTGTAGTAATGCGTAGGAATTTTTTTTTCTTCTTCTTCTTTTTGTGGAATTTATGGCTTTGGGGAGAGCCAATTAGCTTTAACCCGCGAGTAGTCGCGCCGTTAGATAGAATCTCACATTTCATCCTTTTTCGTAATACAGAAAAACCTGTCAGTAACGGCCACTAAAAATGAAAGGACTATTGACCGATATAGAAAGGTGGACGGTATTGCCAATTTTTGTAGTCTACATATAATTGGTTTGGGAAATTTTTAAACTGGCCGTTAGGACAGGTGGCCGATGTTGGCAGGTGGCCGTTAACACATTTTTTTTAATAAAATTTTTAGAAATATATATTTTCAATATAAAAAGTAGATAAAAATAGTACAAAATAAAAATTTGTTTTAAATTCGTATTTTGAGGTAGAATCTCACACGCGACTATCGACGTTACAGAAGTGAGCGCGACTACTCCCGGGTTAAAAAAACATTTATTTATACAAAAATACGAATTTACAAATATGTACAAATACAAATAGTTTTTTAGTCATCTTCCAGTATTCGAACCGGTTCTGTGGTATACATTGAAAATTATCCATAAGCGGACTATCCGAATTTTTCGAAAAAAAAAATTCGTTTTATAAACATAGCTCCTTCATTTTTGGCGATAAAATTTTTTTCAAAAACGACTTTGTAGGATTTTTAAAGAGTTATAAGACTGTGTAAACTAAATTTCGTAAGAGCCCTTAGTTTTTAATTAGGGTGGGTTTAAAGGACTCGAATAAGGGGTGTTTTCTCGTAAATAGAGGTTTTAAACGGATATATCTCGCTAACTGTTCACCGTAATGAAAATCTATGCATAAGGAAATTTTAGCTATTAAAAAAGCTACAATTTAGTGGTGTATCATTTTTTTCGTATCTCCAGTATTTTCGGAGATATTTTGAAGTAAAAGGTGAAAAATGGGAAATTCCAAAAAATTTATTTTTTTTAAACTCCAGTTTTTCGAAAATTAGGCCTTTTAAATAGGTCAATCTTTTTGAGTCTATTGATAATACAAATATAAAAGGAATTGCAGAAAGGTGATGACCAATTTTTAATTAGGAGGGTAGTTAGGGGGTTATTTTCACTGATTTTTTCATAGAGAAAAGCAGGTACCGACCTTTTTTTGATCATAAGTTCCTTAATTTTCAGACTAGAAACTTTTTATTATTATTTCTTGAAAGGCCTCACTGTATACTTGAAAAAAGATTATTTAAGCTTTCCTCGAAAAATGCAAAGTTTTTCCGATATTTTACTTTGAATATTTCAAATTATGCATTTGACGAAAAAAGTTAACTTTTAACATGTCGTAACTCGGTTTGTATTGGTCTTATAGATATTACAGAAAAAGAATTTAGTTTGTGTTACTAAAAGATACAATTTTGATATATACAGTTTTTTTTTTGATTAAATGCACATTTTTCGAGGTATTCTCAAAAACCTCCTAAAAAGTCGATTTTTCCATCGAAAAACTGTTACTTTCAAGCGCGAATAACTAGAAAAATATTAGTTTTACGAAGAAAATGTAAAAAACATTTTTTTCTTAGAATTACTTTTTACATCGATTTATATGGTTAAAATGTAACAAAAAATTCCCGCCCCCGGTGGCAACCACCCCCAAGGTTTTAGCGTACAGTGGCATGATATAGAAAATGATCCTTGGACTATTCCCTACCTTCTGTGAAAATTTCAAGTAAATCCATGCTGGACGAAAAAATTGCGAGCCAAAATGCTTCATTTCCTCGACTAAATCATTTTGACGTTCTATTGATAAAATATGAATTTCTTACTTCGGATACTTTCACAGTTATCGTGTAGATGGCGCTAAGATTAATAGAATAATTTATAATTAAATATTACGGAACAGTAAAAAACTTAAATTCAGTATTTAAAACGTAAGTATATTTAAGGTAAAAATATATACCACAGCTTTGACCAACTAATATTTTTTATAATTAATGTTTTTAATTTTAATTTTAAATTAATCACTTTGACATTTATGTCAAATTTTCGGTAAAGGTTTACAGACTTGTCGCTACTGGCGCTCGCGAATTTGTAAATATCCCCTCTACGTACGAGCTCACAGCGTATATGACCGGTACTAGAAATTCGCAATTGATTAAATCAATTCATTGCAGGAAGATATATAAACGTACCAGTTTTCATTTTTCTAAATAGAAATGTTCTGGAGGTATTTAAAAAAACTAAATACAACGCGTCATTTTCAAAGAGCTCTAGCTCCCATTTTCGGACTAGGTGAATTGGGCTAAATTGTCTTAGAATTATCTGAGGAATCTCTGGTCCTACGAATCGAAATACGATTATTTTTTAATTAAGTTTTCTTATAAACTGTAGGTTTGTGCCTTATTAAAGATAACAAGATTTGCCTTTTAAGATAAAACCTCCCTTAATTCGGGGTTTTAAAGGTTAAGGTTCGAACATCCTAATATTTGACAATTTCTGAGAACACATAAAACTCCGATATATCTCTCGCCGACTTCGTTCTAAGAATCAGACATAAAGATCCTGCTCTACACAAACAATAATTAATCTTACCTCCTTCGCTATTATCAGCATCCGTTCTGGGCCCCGTTTCGTTGAGTCCGTACTTCGTGCCAGAGGTGATAAAGAATCCGTTCGCAATATCTTTCCGCCACGTCCAAACGCAATCATTCTCGAAATCGCAGTCGACTCCAGCTTCGAATTCATGCAGTTTTTCCACGGCGTGCTGTTGATGAAGGATCCTAATTTTGTCGTTGTTTCTGTTATACAATTGCTCCACGTTCGTCTTTCCTAATAAAATAATTGTTGATTATTAGTTTAAAAACGTCACTCTAATGACATCAAACAAAAAGTACCTACTAAACATATTATATTAAGAGTGTCAATAATTTTGGAAATTCTTGGTTTTTTCACCGGATTTTAAAGAACGGCATTGATTAACATGAAATTTGTAGGCGAGCGGGAGATACCCCTAAAATGACCAGGCACTGACCACGGAGAGGTGAATGGCTAATTTTATTTATAATTTATATTTTCGAGGGTGCTGAAAACGAAAATGAGGTTTATTTTGAATTTTATGTGGGGGAACATTGTCAAAATCGCAATTTTACCCCAAAAATAAAAAAAAATAAATAAAATCACGTTTTTTTGCGTTTACCTCGCTACAACTCTGTTCCATTTTAATATTTTTTTTACAGTATATAGCTCTAACATTTCTGAAGACAACGGTACCTGTTTCAAGCTTTTATTCTTGTTTTGATAAAGGTTATGATTTTTTAAAAGGAAAAGGTGCGGATTTGTGCATTGCAAAGTTTAATCGCAAAAGTTGTGTGACGAAGTTTAAAATTTAGCTTCTTAATCACGCTTATGTTAAAATATAGAGTACAAAGAAGTTTTCTGTTAAGTTTTAGCTCAAAATATTTTATAGAAAAAAAAAATAGTGCAACTTGTATTATCGACATTAGAAATCCCCAATATAACGCTTATTTTTCGAAATACTGGCCAAGGGTTGTGAATGGCTAATTTTGGTCTTAGATTATATTTTTGACCGTGGTGAAAACGAAAATGAAATTTATTTTAAATTTTAGGTGGGGGAATATTGTCAAAATTGCAATTGTACCCTAAAAATAGAAAAAAATGAAATCACGTTTTTTGCGTTTAGCTCGCTACAACTCTGGTCCGTTTTAATTTTTTTTTCTAAAGTTTGTACACTATATATCGCTCACTTTTTTGAAAACAATGGTTTCTACTTTAAGCTTTTAGTCTTATTCTTGTAAAAGTTATGAATCTTTTAAAGTACAAGGTGCAGATTCGTGAATAGCAAAGTTTAATCGCAAAAGTTAAGTGGCAAAGTTTCAAATTTATCTTATTAATCACTTTTATGTTAAAACATAGAGTACAAAGAAGTTTTCTGGAAAGTTTTGGATCAAAATGTTTTATAGAAAACAAATCGTGCAACTTTTAACATCTACGTTATAAATACCCAAAATAACGCTAATTTTTCGAGATACTGATCATTGGTGGGGAATGACTAATTTTGGTCTTACTTTACGTTTTTGATGGTGCTGAAAACGAAAATCAAGTTTATTTTGAATTTTAGGTGGGAGAACATTGTCAAAATCGCAATTTTGCCCTAAAAATAAAAAAAATAAACCACGTTTTTCTTAAAATTAAAAGTTGCACCATTTTTTTTATAACACATCTAGACCTAAAACTCCCCAAAAAACTTCTTTAAACTATACGGTTTAACATAAACGTAATCAAATAGATTAATTTTAAATTTTGTCACTTAATTATTGCGATTTAACTTTGCAATTCACGAATCTGCACCCTTGATTATTAAAAAGTCATAACTTTTGTGAAGAAAAGACTGAAAGACTATACAGTTGCTTTCATAGTCTTCACAAAGGTGAGAAATATATGCTGTAGAAATTTTAGAAAAAAATATTAAAATGGAACAGAGTTGTAGCGAGTTCAACGTAAAAATTCGTGACTTCACTTTTTTTTTCATTTTTAGGTTAAAATTGCGATTTAGACTAGGTTTCTTCACATAAAATTCCCGCTCTAGCTCTGAAAAAAATAACTACTCGTTATGGAAATTGTCTAAAAAACTCAAAACACAATCACAAACTATAGCACCGATAAGAAAAAATGATGGCACCTGGTCTCGAAGTGACGAAGAGAGGGCTAACACCTTCGCTGAGCATCTTCAGTCAGTTTTCCAATCGCACAAAAGAGAGGTTCCAGAGAACGAAGAGAAATTTATTACAGATATAGCAGATGAACCCTACCAGATGTGTCTTCCCACCAGAAAAGTTAAAATTACCGAAATTGAAGAAGTAATCAAAAACCTAAATACAAAAAAAGCACCTGGATACGACCTGATAACAGGACTAATTCTCAAAGAACTACCTGAAGAAGCAATAAAGCTACTAATGTACATATACAATGCTGTCCTAAGATTGTGCTACTTCCCCCCCCCCCCCAATGGAAGGTAGCACAAATCATTCTAATTCATAAACCCAACAAAGACACAACCCAACCTTCATCCTATCGTCCTATTAGCCTTCTACCTTTACCCTCCAAAGTATTTGAGAGGCTTCTCCTGAAAAGAATAGACACTGCCATTACAGAAAAAAACCTAATACCTCATTACCAATTCGGATTTCGACAACAACATGGCACAATCGAACAGGTCCATAGGGTAGTCAGAACCGCAAGAGATGCACTTGAGAACAAGAAATATTGTACAGCAGCCTTCCTGGATGTCTCCCAAGCCTTCGACAAGGTATGGCATAAAGGTCTAATATCAAAACTTAAAAGACAATTGCCTCATCCAATCTGCATGCTCCTACAATCATACCTCACCGGCAGATCGTATCAGATAAAACTAGGGGAAGCCCTCACTACACTACATCCCATCCACTCTGGCGTACCCCAAGGAAGTGTCCTTGGACCCCCACTGTACCTCCTGTTCACAGCAGATATACCAACTTCAGATCGTACAACAATTGCAACATATGCTGATGACACTGTCCTAATGGCTTGCCACGAAAATCCGACCCTAGCTTCACAGATACTACAAAGTCACTTAAATAGACTTGAAATATGGTTTAAACTGTGGAGAGTCAAAGTTAATAGCTCCAAGTCAACACACATTACGTTTACACTAAGGAAGGGGATCAATCCAGCTGTAACCTTTAACAACACACCACTGCCAATAAAAAGTGACGTCAAATACTTGGGAATTTACAAATTGGGAACAAACGACTGCAACTGGGACTCGTTTATAGAAAGATGTACTGGTTCATGAATCAAAAATTACGCCTAAGTCTTGACAATAAACTTCTGATCTACAAAAGTGTACTGAAGCCCATCTGGACGTATGGCATCCAAATCTGTGGAACTGCCAGTGAAACAAATTTACTCAAGATACAGCGCTTTCAATCAAAAGTTCTAATGCAACTGTGCCAAGCTCCTTGGTACATTTCCAACGATCATATACATAGGGATCTCCAAGTCCAAACCGTCAAAGAAGAAATTGTTTCTCTGTGCTCCAAGTACCACAATAGACTACAGGTTCACCCAAACATATTGGTCACCAATCTCCTGACACCCCTACAGAACAGAAGACTAAAAAGAACAGACACTCTTGACCTCAACACTAACTAATCATTCCCACTTATTACTAGTGTACTATTTAAATTAATTCAATTAATTTATTAATAACTCTACTAATTCAATCATTGTTTTACTCTTTTAGGTATTCACCACTGGGTGAATACTGACTGTGTCACACTCTTAACACTTATATGTATTGTTTATTATTTTTTATAAAATAGATTGCAATAAAATGGATGTCAAAAAAAATTCAAAATAAACCTCACTTTCGTTTTCAGCACCATCGAAAACATAAATAGGACCAAAATTAGCCATTCACTGCCCATGGCCAGTATCTCGAAAAATAAGCGTTATTTTCGGGATTTATAAGGTCTATATTAAAAGTTGCGGAATTTTTTTTATATTAAACATTTTTAACTAAAACTTTCCAGAAAACTTCTTTGTGCTCTATGTTTTAACATAAAAGTGATTCGTAAGATATATTTTAAATTTTGCCACTCAACTTTTGCGATTAAACTTTGCAATTCACAAATCTGCACCTCGTACTTTAAAAAATTCATAGCTTTTACTAGAATAAGACTAAAATCTTAAAACAGATACAGTTGTCTTTAAAAAAGTAAGCAGCATATAGTGTACAAACCTTAGAAAAAAATATTAAAATAAACCAGAGTTGTAGCCAGTTAAACGCAAAAAAGATTTCAACACAACTTTTCGTCACACAACTTTTGCGATTAAACTTTGCAATGCACAAATCCGCACCTTTTCCTTTTAAAAATTCATAACCTTTATCAAGATAAGAATAAAAGCTTGAAACAGGTACCGTTGTCTTCAGAAATGTTAGAGCTATATACTGCAAAAATTTCAGAAAAAAATATTAAAATGGAACAGAGTTGTAGCGAGGTAAACGCAAAAAACGTGATTTTATTTTTTTTATTTTTGGGGTAAAATTGCGATTTTGACAATGTTCACCAACATTAAATTCAAAATAAACCTTCTTCTTCTTTTTCTTCTTCTTCTTCGTCTTCTTCTTCTTCTTGTAATAGGACTATGTCTTCTTCTTCTGTTACAGTCTTTGCTGCGATCCGGAGCTCCAACTCTCGTACCATCGTTTTTTGCGTCTTCCTATGGGTCGCTTGGTGTTGGGCTTCTGTGTTTTCGCCCAATGCGCCATACGTTCAGGGTCCATCCGATCTACGTGGTCTCTCCACATGCGTCGTCGTGCTCTTGTCCATCTCACTACGTCTTGAACGCCTAGCTCTCTCAATGTGTCTTCGTTTCGTATTCTATCTCTGAGTGTGATACCTCTTATGGATCTTAGGGTTTTCATCTCTGTGGTTCTTATTATTTGTTTGATCTTTGTTGTATCGGCCCTTATCTCAGCTGCGTATGTCAGTACGGGTCTAACACATGTCTTATAAATGCGGACTTTGCTTTCGGTGCTCATATATTTATTCCGCCAGATTATATCCCTCAGGAAACCAGATATTCTCGCTGCTTTCGTTGCCTGCTCACAGATGCCTGTCGCTAGATATTTCCACACCTAAGTATCTACAATCCATTACCTGTTCGATTATATGGTCGTCCACTACTAATTTACATCTAATTGGGTTCCTGGATATTACCATCGATTGGGTTTTCTCTTTGGATAGTGTCAGGTTATACTTTTCGGCGGTTATTTTGAATTTTTGTAGTAGGCGTCGTAAATCATCTTCGTTTTCTGCTATTAAGATTGAATCATCTGCGTAGCAAAGTATTCTCATGGTTCGGTTACCCATTTTGTATCCCTGATTCATTATGTTAACACTACCTATAACTTCATCCATTATTAAATTAAATAGGCATGGACTGAGGCTGTCCCCTTGTCTGATGCCTGCATTGATTTTGATTTCTTCCGTGAGCCCGTGCGTGGTTTTAATTCGTGTTTTGTTGGATCTATTGAGCTCTTTGATTATGTTTCTATACCTCTGACCTATGTTTTTCTTTTCAAGGATAGTGAGCACGTCCTTTAATCGTACTCTGTCGAATGCTTGTTTCAGATCTACAAAGCATGTGAACATGGGCTTGTCGAATTCTATTGATTTCTCAACTAATTGTCGCATTATGAAAATAGCGTCTATTGTGGATCTGTTTGGTCGAAAACCCTGTTGTTCTTCCGATACACCGGCTTTCTTATATATTTTTTGGGATGGAATTTTTGTCAATAGTTTTGATGTAGAATTGAGTAGTGTAATTGAATAGTGTAAATAAACCTCATTTTCGTTTTCAGCACCCTCGAAAATATAAATTATAAATAAAATTAGCCATTCACCCCTCCGTGGTCAGTATCTCGAAAACTAAGCGCTTTTTGAGGGTGTCCCGCTCGTGTATTGGTAGATACAGCTAACATGTGAAAAAAGTGATATTGTACCGATGTGTGCTTTTGGCCTGGGGTGAGTACCACCCCTTCTCGGGGGTGAAAAAAGATATGTTCAAAATAAGTCCGGAAATGGATAACTTAAACTATTCTTTTAAGCTATAGAGTTTTTTTACTAAGTCAATACTTTTCGAGTTATTTGCGAGTGAATATGTTAATTTTCAACAAAAAACTATGTTTTTAGACGGTTTTTCGTAAATAAAACTATAATTAAGTATTTTATATCGAAAAAATATCCTTAGCAAAATATATATGTAGCTTATAAAAAGTGAAAAAAAAAATGGTGTATGTATGAAGTCTGTAGACCCAGTAAGTATAAGCAGAGTTGTAGCTAATGAAAAGTAGGTTCTTATTCATAGGTCAAAGTCCAAATCGAATATTTCAACGTGAAATAACCACAAAATGAAGCACTCTTCGGGGAAAACTGATCATACTTTTTAAAGTATTTTAAAAAGCTATACTTTTTTTAGTTTCTAGCGTCAAAACTAAGCAAGTTACGCTCGAAATTAAATTATTAATAATTATTAGCATCCCAAATGATATTAATTTATACTGATTTACTTACATACTTATGTATTGTTTATACACTAAGCATCAAAATTAACGCATCATCTTAAAAATGGGACATTTTTCATGTCTCGTATTTCCTAAACCTGTTGTCCGATTTAAGTGATTTTTTAGTATATTATAGCTTTGTTCTTCAAGAATATTGATGTAATCATATTATTGCTAAACAGGTAAGTGTCATTGTATACCGGGTGTAACCATGATAGTGTGTTTTTTCCTCAAAGTTTGGAACACCCTGTGGAATATTCTAGCTTATATAAAATATTGAAATTAAAACTAAACTGTAGCCTTAGGCTTTCTTAACATTTTGCTTTTTAATTCATTTGCTAATGCTGGATAATAAAAAAGTTACTACTAGCATGTTAACAACTACCCATGTTATTCATCAATACAGGGTGTTTCTAAATAAGTGCGACAACCTTTAACGGGTAATTCTGCATGAAAAAATAATGACCGTTTGCTTATAAACATATTATGTCCACAAATGCTTCGTTTCTGAGATACGGGATGTTGAATTTTTTTCTTACAAACTGACGATTTATTGATTGCTCTAAAACTGGTTGAAATATGCAAATCAAATTTGGTAAGTTTTTGAGAGGTAGTTACACCATTGGCGTACATACGGGTATAAACATTTAAATACATCCCGTATGCACGCCAATGGTGAATATAAAATTCTTAGTTGTATGTCAAAAAATGCGCAATAGCTACCTCTTAAAACCTACCAAATTTCATTTGCATATCTTAACCGGTTTTAGAGTAATAAATAAATCGTCAGTTTGTAAATTGAATATCCCGTATACTGGAAACGAAGCATTTGTGGACATATGTTTATAAAGCAAATGGTCATTATTTTTTCATGCAGAATTACCCGTTAAAGGTTGTCGCACTTATTTAGAAGCACCCTGTATTGATGAATAACATGGGTAGTTGTTAACATGCTAGTAGTAACTTCTTTATTATCCAGCATTAGCAAATGAATTAAAAAGCAAAATGTTAAGAAGGCCTAAGGCTACAGTTTAGTTTTAATTTCAATATTTTATATAAGCTAGAATATTCCACAGGGAGTCAAACGGGAGTCAATTTTGACCTCAATGTACCTATGTTTTTCTTTAATAAATTCAGAAACATTTTCAATTTTTAACTAAAAAAATTTAAAACAAAAATATTTTGACTTTAATATCATTCCAGATACCCTCATATTTTGTATTAAAAAAATTCTCTATATTTCCCGAATAAAAAATATTTTTTGAATTTGTGGTCAAGGACGACCTCCCTTGGCCTTCCATGTTCCAATTGAATATTAAGTAAATACCGTGGATTATGTGGAATTCCGAGTAATTTTGCGAGTAATAGGTGGTATAAATGCATTTGACCTGTACAGATATGTATAGATATTTATGAAGACTACGAAAAAGGAAAGTCTTTTCCAAAGAGGCTCTTTCTTCAAGATTTGACCCTTGAACTAGTTACACTCTTTTTACAATCCTGACCGCGTCAATGTTTTCACAAATACATTTAAAATGCCATAGATATGGTAATAAAAAAATTTCAGAATATTCTGAAGATGCAGAGTGCAGAGCCAACTGAACTTCCCAGAATACATGGCCGATTTAATATTTGCAGTCCAACAGAAAAATTCACATCAAAACGTGATAAATGCAAACATTTTGTCTGCAAGGAACATTCCAATATTTAACAAAAAAATGTTTGTTATACCTGTGACGACGTAAATTAGTGTATATTTTCAAATTTCTTTAGTTTTAAGGTCAAAATGATGTTTCCTGTTTTTGTTCAATTGTAATTAAAAGTGTGTTTTACTATTGATATACCTGATACCAACATTCAAATTATGAATACATTATTTTATATAAAACAACTACATTTTTTTGCCAAATTTCATTTTTGACAAGGGGTCATTCTTGACCCCCGTTTGTCATCCGTGTAAGAAAAAAAAATTGGTCATCGGGAGGTTAAGAAACCCATTCCGTCGTATGTATAGTCTGCCTTGCTTTTATAATAGAGCCTGTTGCCTGAATCTAGGTCCACATACCCTTTATTTCTTCTTTCAACTTTTTGATAGTCCCATTATTTCCCAGTTAATGTTCCCCCAGCCCTAGTTCTTGCCTTGGAACGGATGATGTGTGTTGCTATTTGGAGTTGTTTGTTGTTCAATGTTTGTTATCAATTGCTGATAACGAGGATGATCTACAAAGGCAGCTCCACACTTTCAATATCACAGCAAACAAACTTAATATAAGAATATCAGTAGAAAAAACTAAATGTATAGTGATAAGTAAAGAGCCGCGTAGATGCAAATTAGAAATAGACGGCAAAATTGTAGAACAAGTAATGAAATTTAATTACTTGGGAGTAGAAATCCCTAGTGACAGAAATATAAGAACATAGACCACAACACAAGCAACAAAAGCAGCAAGAGTAAGTGGTTGCCTCCGAGAAACCATATGGAGAAACAAATAACTGACCACGAAAAGCAAAATAAACGTATACAAGACAACAGTAAGACCTATCCTAACATATGCAGCGGAGACAAGGACCGATACAAGAAAGACGAAACAATAAATCAACAATATCGAAATAAAAGTAGTAAGATCAATAGCGGGCATATCATTGAAAGACAGACCCAGATGGGCCCTATTTCACTTCTTACCGTGCACTTGCAAATATATGTGGTGGAACAGTTCATCAAGCATCGAGTGACGCTGAATTATTAATAGCTTTAACAGCTATTGGTGAATCCAAGAAAGACGTTGAATCTTGTGTTATTGGTGATGACTAGTGATGTTGAAAAGGTAACTATTCGTTACAATGTACTCGTTACTTACGAATACCGAAAGTAACGATTACTATACAGAGAGGCAAATCGTTATTTTGATTACTCTGATTACTTCGTTACTTCGTACCAATCGTATCAGAGTGAGTAACGACTATTGTATCTACTTTGATTACTCTGATTACTTCGTACCAATCGTATCAGAGCGAGTAAAGACTAATGTATCTACTTTGATTACTCTGATTACTTCGTTACTTCATACCAATCGTATTAGAGCGAATAACGACTATTGTATCTACTTTGATTACTTTGGTTACTCTGACTACTTCGTACCAATCGTATCAGAGCGAGTAACGACTATTGTATCTACTTTGATTACTCTGATTACTTCGTTACTTTATACCAATCGTATTAGAGCGAGTAACGACCATTGTATCTACTTTGATTACTTTGATTACTTTGATTACTCTGATTACTTAGTCACTTCATACCAATCGTATTAGAGCGAGTAACGACTATTGTATCAACTTTGATTACTTTGATTACTCTGATTACTTCGTACCAATCGTATCAGAGCGAGTAACGACTATTGTATCTACTTTGATTACTCTGATTACTTCGTACTTCGTGAAGCTCGTTATTATATAGGAAAATACCTATACAAAATACCTACCTACTGAGAACTAGGTTAGAAGAAGATTCTCGATATGATTACGGGTAGGTACTCAAATACAAAAGTAATCATAGTAATCAAATCATTTTTATCTCTTAAACAGATTGGTGAAGGTCGTTGTTATATCGGAATACCTATACAGACCTACCTACTGAGAAATACGATTCTCGATATGATTACCGGTACTCAAATACAAAAGTAATCATAGTAATAAAATCATTTTTATCCCTTAAACAGATCGGTGAAGGTCGTTGTTATATCGGAATACCTATACAAAATACCTACCTACTGAGAAATACGATTCTCGATATGATTACCGGTACTCAAATACAAAGTAATCATAGTAATCAAAGTAACGAATACTGTAAATGATTGCTTTATACAAAATACCTACCTACTGAGAAATACGATTTTCGATATGATTACCGGTACTCAAATACATAAGTAACAAAAGTAATCAAAGTAACGAATACTGTAAATTATTACTTTATACAAAAGTACCTAACGATTTGTAACGAATACTCGAAAGTAACTATAATCAACATCACTAGTGATGACACAGATCTACTAGTTTTGTTGACTGTCCACGCACCATCAGAAAAGAAATTAAAACTCAAATTACTTAAAACTCATTGCACTAATGCACTATAATCACTATTATCATGTAAGAAATATTTTGGGTATTTAAAATTAATTTGGTTGAGTTTAGTGTTGGAAAGATATTCATGCGGCATTGTTCATAGAAAGTTCAGAGTGGGTTTCTCCATACCAGAGGTTTATATGGCTTAAGCCTATGGAAGCCCCTTTTCCCTTAAAAAGTAGTGCCCCTTGAGAAGGTGGTGAAGTTGACGTTCCTTCAAGGACTTTATTACTAACATATCACCGGCCACTGAAATAGCAAATTTTATTTACAAAAAAAATAGTTTCCTCAGTAATAATATCTAAGTATAATTTGCTAAAAAAATAAAAAAATACTATGGAAAACCACCACTTTTACATCCTCCGTAACTCCGGAATCCTTGTTTTAAGAAAAATTATGCATAAGAGCTTTCTTGTTTTAAATGTGACGTAGACAAGCTAAATCGCATAGTTTTCGAAATATCTGCGAAAAACGCAAAACAACTATTAATTTACCGACTTCTCCCCCCGCTCTCCCCAATCCGACGCTCGAAATAGTGTAACTTTTTACTGAACTGTATGTGGACCATATATGTAGAACAATTTGCTGTTGAAGATAACTTTTATTTTGGATGTCAGGGTTTGAGTCTAATTATAGGTACCTACCATACTATACTAAATTTACAATCAAGATGCAGTGGAAATAAACAAGCCAAGACACGTTAAATGCTGCTAGGAGCACTCCCGAATTATAATTTACAATGTATGTATAAACTTTGGAAATCATAATTTGGGATTTACAATGTACAGGGTGTTTGGTAAAGAATGGGCCACAGCTTAACCTTAGATTTCTGAGGTTAAAATAGGTCGATTTAAGCTAACTTACCTTAGTAAAAAAGTTGATAATAATATAAATACAGGGTGTCAAAGTTAAACTTTTATTTTATTTATTTTTGAATATTTTCTGACAGGCATGGGATAACAACACGAAATTTGGTAAGTGATGCTGGTATTGTACAATCTACTAAATTATGTTAAACAAACGTTTCTGTCTACTACCAGAGGCGTACGACGGGAGAACGTGAATGGTTGACCCTTCCCAAATTCTACGCTACTGGCGGAATTGCTATTATAGTGCAATTTTTTGATTCTCCAATACTTTCTATGTTAAAAACATAGTCTTCATTTGTAACGATAAAGCCATTTGTTTTCGAGATATTTGAAGCTAAAAACGAAGGAGCATAATAAATTAATCAAAATAAGTGTGCCTTTTCATTTTTAACTTCAAATATATCGAAAACCAATGACTTTATCGTTACGAATAAAGAGTATATTATTTGAATAGAAAGTATTGCAACCATTCAATTTCCCCTGTCCTACGCCTCTGGTATTAACCACAAACGATTATTTAACATAATTTAGTAAAGTGGAGAGTACCTACACTTTCTGCCAAGTACCATAAGGATATGTCAAATAGTTTTATAATAGTACCGGGCACACATAGTTCTTAAAGTTTTAAATAAAGAATAAATTATTTAAAAAAAAAAGAATACTTTAAAATAATTTGACATATCCGTGTGATACTTGGCAGAAAGTGTAGGCACTGTACACCCTACTAAATTATGTTAAATAATCGTTTCTGGCTACTACCAGAGGAGTACGACAGGGGAAAGTGAATGGTTGACCCTTCCCAAATTCTACGCCACTGATGAAACTGCTATTTTAGCATAATTTTTAATATCTCCAATACTTTCTATGCAAATAATATACCCTTCATTTGTAACGATAAAGTCATTAGTTTTTGAGATATTTGAAGTTTTTTTTTTTTGAAAAATGGCTTTGGCAGAGCCAATTACCCAGACTTGTTTGTGATTGATTGCAGATTCATATTATGTCATATTTTCGTCATAAATTTCTTATTTCATAATATAAGTACATACAATAATATTATTTTTAGATACATAGGTACATTGTGTTGCTTTTTTATTTTGTTGTTTTTTATTATTTTACTGTGTTTTTTTTAATATATATTTTTACATAGTTTGTGCTAAACACTTTTTATATATATTTTTTTATTTTTCTCTTCTTTTTTATTTTTGTTTCATTTTATTATTTTTATTTTTTTGTTATTATTATTTGACTATGTGTTTTTTATATATTATATTTTTTTTCTTTTTAATTTTTTCAAACCACATTAACAAATTATGGCTATTATATTTGAAGTTAAAAATGAAAATGCACACTTATTTTGATTAATGTATTATGCTCCTTCGTTTTTAGCTTCAAATATCTGGAAAACTAATGGCTTTATCGTTACGAATGAAGAGTATGTTTTTTACATAGAAAAAATTAGTGCAATCAACAAATTGCACTAAAATAACAATTCCGCCAGTGGCGTAGAATTTGGGAAGGGTCAACAATTCATGTTCCCCCGTCGTACGCCTCTGGTAGTAGCCAGAAACGTTTGTTTGACATAATTTAGTAGATTGTACAATACCAGCACCACTTACCAAATTTCGTGTTTTTGTCCCATGCCTGTCAGGATATATTCAAAAATAAATAAAATAAAAGTTTAACTTTGACACCCTGTATTTCGGTTATTATCAACTTTTGTACTAAGGTCAGTTAGCTTAAATCGACCTATTTTAAGCTCAGGAATGTAAGGTGAAGCTATGGCCCATCCTTTACCAAACACCCTGTATATACATTGTAAATTATGATTCGGGAGTGCTCCTAGTAGCATTTAACGTGTCTTGGTTTGTTTATTTCTACTGCATTTACTACTTGATTGTAAATTTAGTATACATAGCCAGTTTTTGTACATAAAAAAGTAAATATGTAAAAATCTACTTACTTTGTTTATGTCCATAATCGGAATGAGCTTCTGCCTTTTTCGCCGAATCCGTATCATTCGGTTCCATTCGAGCATCAGCATCAGCGGCCATCATTTCTTCTTTTCTTTTTCCATCATTTAATTTTTTCCTAATTGTTGCTAAACTATCGGTCGGATTACCCCTTTTAGTTCTAGAATAAAGTATAAAAATGAGTATTTGTTTATTCAAATTTTAGAATCAAAATTAGGCATAAGTATCCATTTTCTAAATTGTTTTCAATGAGATTTAAAAAATACATACAACTCTTAATTGGGTATTAACTAACACCGTGCTAATATTTATAATCTCTTCCTATTGATCTATGTGTTAGTAGTCCAGCATACTTATATTAGGCCTATACTTCGATAGCTTATGTAATTTTTTATGCATAAGAGTATAGTATAAATCGTTTTTGACTTCTAGGTTTCGATTTCGCTGCACGTAATTAACAGGTCTTTGGCCCACACTTAAAAACCATATTACTTCCCTCATGAGAATTTTTTTTTTCAGTTGTTCATGTCGAGTCGGACTATTTTTCCATTTCGGAAAATTTTCGGGAGGGGGCGTTTCGTAAATATACAGGGTGTTTTATTGGGAAAGTAACATACGTTAACTGTAGAAAGAGGACACTTAGGCGGTCTCAAAAATACCATACTTAATGGGTCTTACTTCATTAATAACAAAGATACTGGGTGTTTTATCTATTTTGCCATTTTCTTATTTGGTTCATAACTTTTTAACCACACTGTATATTTATTTTACATTTGGTACGCCAATATTATTTAAGCTGTATAAGCAATTAATTTATTTAAAATTGTAAAAAATCCAGGTCCGGATTAAAATATATTGGAAAAATATTCCGACCCAAAAACAACACCCTGTACATTAAATTTTTTTAAAATAGATTTTGCATTTGAAAAGAGGATGAAAAACTAAATTTAGAGGTATACTTTGAATTTTCGGCAAAATGGTTTTTCTGGTCAAATTTTGAATTTAAATTATGAAATTATGTAATTGCAAAAACTCGAAGTAGAAAAAAATTGAAATACGACTTACAACTTTCTAACCATAGTTTATTTTTATTTTATATTTATCACTGAATATTCTTCAAGGTGTCCAATCATTTAATTTATTTAGAATTATAAAAAAATCCAGGGCCGGATTAAAAAATATTGGAAAAATGTTCCGATCCAAAAAAACACACTGTGCATTAAAATATTCTAAAATGGTTTCTGCATTTGAAAAGAGGATGAAAAACTAAATTTAGTGGTATACTTTGAATTTTCGGCAAAATGATTTTTCGGGCAAAATTTTGAATTTGAATTCTGAAATTATGTGAATTGCGATAGCTCGAAGTAAAAAAATTAAACTGTGACTTAATTTTAAATAATACCAATATTGAATGTAAATTGTTAACCTTTTGTAATTTTTTTTATTATGGCGACAAATAATTCATAACAACTATTCACCTTTAATAAATAAATAAATAATACAGAGTCCACAAAACATACATAACTTTAATCAACGAACTATCTTAAACATTAAAAAAACATAAAAAGATTGCTGAAAAATAACTTTTGGATATCTAAAATCCAAAGTTTATAACGAGGAAATAAATAGTAGGGAAGAACTTCTTGAACGGATTCGAGACGCCTTCCAATAAATGAAGAATAACCCTGACGATATTTGGTTAGGTCAGTCAGGGTCAGACAAATAACAAAAAGAGCAAGACTTTGTCTTCGACAAGGTGGTGGCCATTTTGAACAATTCTATAGTTTTGATAAGTTATTTTTTTGTAAAAATTTTTGTTTTTTTTTAATTTGTAAGATAGGTCGTTGTTAAAGTTAGGTATGTATTTTTTTTGGACTCTTTTATTATTTATTCATTAATTAAAGGTGAATATTTGTTATGAATTATTTGTCGCCATAATAAAAAAAAAACACTAAAATGGTAACATTTAACCAATTTAGATTAAATAATGGTATTAATTAAAATTAAGTCACAGTTTAATTTTTTACTTCGAGCTCTCGCAATTCACATAATTTCAGAATTCAAATTCAAAATTTCAACAATCATTTTGCCGAACATTCAAAGTATACCACTAAATTTAGTTTTTCGTCCGTTTTTAAAGTGCAAAATCCATGGAACTTTTTCCAATATTTTTTAATCCGGCCCTGGACTTTTTATAATTGTCAATAAATTAATTGATTGGGCACCTTAAATAATATTCTGTATTAAATATAAAATAAATATACAGTGTGGTTAACAAGTTTTAAGTCTTATTTCAATTTTTTTCTACTCCAAGCTCTCGCAATTCGCATAATTTCAGAATTCAAATTCAAAATTTTACCAGAAAAATCATTTTGCCGAAAATTCAAAGTATACCATTAAATTTAGGTTTTCATCCTAGTTTCAAATACAAAATCCATTTTAAAAAAATTTAATGTACAGGGTGTTGTTTTTGGGTCGGAAAATTTTTCTGTAAAATTTTTCTGAAAAATTTTTTAATCTGGACCTGGATTTTTTACAATTTTAAATAAAATAGTTGATTGTACACCTTAAATAATATTTCCGTGCCAAATATAAAATAAATATACAGTGTGGTTAAAAAGTTATGAACCAAATAAGAAAATGGCAAAATAGATAAAACACCCAGTATCTTTGTTATTAATGAAGTAAGACCCATTAAGTATGATATTTTTGAGACCGCTCAAGTGTCCTCTTTCTACAGTTAACGCATGTTACTTTACCAATGAAACACCCTGTAGAGGTTTCTAAAGTTTGGTGCATGCGACCCCGAAAAATACGAGATCAGAACCGAGCCCCGGTGCACCTGGTGCCCAAAAACGGTCCAAACTCCAGAGATAACATGCCTTAGCAGTGACCTTGGACACGAGGTTGTCCGAGGGTAAGTTATTATGTTGCATTCGTATTCAGCGACCCAAAAAACGGCTAGTAATCTATTTGCATGCATTCAGTGACGTTCCTTAGCAGTGACCGTGGGCACCAGGTGCTCCGGGTGTCAGTTCTGATGGCGTATTCGTGTTTAGCAATTCCAAAAATTCCCGTGTAGTCCTCTTTTATCAATTTAGCACCGAAACCACTCGAAAAATGACGTGACTCTAGACACCAGGTGCTCCGTGTGTCGATCTGATGGCATATTCGTTTTCAGCACCCCAAAAACTCCCTCAGGTAATCTGTTTGCATCAATTTAATGCCGAAATCCCTATAAACTCCACAAAAAGACGTGCCCTAGTAGTGACACTGGGCACAAGGTGCTCCGGGAGTCGTTTCTGATAACGCATTAGTGTTCACCGACTCCAAAAACCTCCAAGTAATCTGTTTTCATAATTTTAGTGCTGATAACTTTCGAACTTCCAGATGACGTGCCTTAACAGTGACCCTGGACACCAGGTGATCCGCGGGTTTGTTCTGACGAGATAGTCGTGTTTATATTAAAATATTATGCTTATTATTATGCTTATTTTGACATGCTTATGCATTTTTGGATGCATTTGATGCACTTTAAAATGCAATTATGCATTTCCATCTATTTTTCTATTGTAGACTTTTTTCATGACAACATCCTGAACACAACACAAAAAGTTGCAAGGTCTCTAGGTGCTTACGTATTTTTTATGGAAAATAAGCCACAATTTTACTAAAAAATGAATTTATTAACGTTTCGAAGCCCAAATCGGGTTTCGTTGTCAAAATACAAAATACTATTAAAATAAAACAAACATGTTGTTGCTAAGTAAAAAAATTCTTCTAATAATTTATTTATTCTGACTCATTTATATTGGCAATTCAGACGTATATTATACATTTTAAAGTAGAAGACTTTAAAATGATATCGCCAATATTTATGAGTTGCGTTCCTGGGACGCAAGATAGTTCATTCGATTACATGAAATCAATCCTAACTCAAGAATATCCGTCGCAAAAAAAATCATAGCATGTGATCTGTCTTTAAAAAGACAACCAAATGCAACGATGACAGTAAAATTCTCGCGTTAGAGATTCCATAGTAAATCACGAGGGAAAACCAGGAAAAAACCTCGTGATACTATCCCGACATCGTAAGTATTTGGTCTTACATTTAATATACCTTCAAAAAACTAATACCAAATTCTGACTTTAATATGTTTAAATTATAAATAATATTAATATTACATAGATATACAATAAGTAATACTAAAATATAAAATTTATAACTCGATATGTTATTGACTTACTAATCGTGGTATTTTCTTTCTATTGACTTCCTCTTTCAGTATGGGTAACCACATCCTACTGCATTCTACCGAGGAATTTGCGACACAATTGGTTTCATTTAGCATAATTAGAGCCGCTTCTTTGATTTTTCTCTTTTTACTATCTGATTCTTTCAGGACTATACTTGAATCTCTCCACTGAACTCTATGTTCATTATCCCATGCGTGTTGACATATCTGAGATCTATCAAATTCTCTGTTTTTAATATAAGACTGATGTTCACTTATTCTAACGTTTAATGGTCTTGATGTTTCACCTAAATAAAATTGTTCGCATTCACAAGGTATTCTATAAATGCAATTCTTTGTTATTTCTTGTTCATTGTTAGGTTTAGTTTTAGATAGAATAGATCTCAATGTGTTTGTTGTTTTGAATGTTGTTGAAATGTTGAATTTATTTCCTATCGTTTTAAGTTTCTCGGATAGTCCTTTTATATATGGTATTGTTATTTTCCTCGTATTATTTCTTGTGAATGTTGTAGGATCCCGTTCTAAGTTGTTCTGTTCCATTCGATCTAATCTTGTCAATTCCTTATTTATAAACGATAAAGGATAATCATTTTTTAATAAAACAGATGTTAACAATTGTTTTTCTTCTAAAAATGAATTTTCGTTAGAACAAGTAATTTTGGCTCTATCATATAAGGATTTAATGATTCCCTTTTTAACGTTGATGTTGTGATTTGATTTGTAAGTGAGATATCTGTTGAAACAGATGTTAACAATTGTTTTTCTTCTAAAAATGAATTTTCGTTAGAACAAGTAATTTTGGCTCTATCATATAAGGATTTAATGATTCCCTTTTTAACGTTGATGTTGTGATTTGATTTGTAAGTGAGATATCTGTTGGTGTGTGTTGGTTTTCTATACACTTGAGTCTCATATCCAGTATCCTTTTTTTTTAAGACTAAAACATCGAGGAAAGGCAAAGTGTTATTGTATTCCTTTTCTATTATAAATTTTATTGTCTCTTCTTGATCGTTTATAATATTCAGGAATGTATCCAACAATTCTGATCTATGAGGCCATATTGAAAACACATCATCTACATATCTCCATCATACTGTGAGTTTTAAATTTTGTTTAGAAATGATATTAGGTTCGAAATCCTCCATAAATATATTAGCCAATAATGGAGATAAAGGAGAGTCCATTGCTAGACCAAAATTTTGTTTATAGAATTCATTATTTAGTTGAAAATAGGTATTATTAGTACATAATGTCAATAACTCCATTATAGCTGATACATTTAGTTTTGTCCTAGTTGTCAATGTATTATCATTTTCTAACTTCGTTTTAATTATGTTTAAAGTTTTATCTAATGGCACATTTGTAAATAAACTGTTTATGTCAAAACTTACTAAAACATTATTTGGATTAAATTCAATATTTGTTAATTTGTTTAAAAAATGTTGTGTATTTTTTATAAATGTGTCATTATTATTTGCAAATGGTTTTATAATATTTAATAAAAATTTTGAGAGCTCACTACAAGGAGAATTGATGGTACTACAAATGGGTCTAAGTGGAATATTCGCTTTATGAATTTTCGGTACTCCATAAAAATGTGGTGTCTTACTGTAATGAGGTGTCATTAATTTTCTTTGATAGTACGTTAGATCATTTTTAAATTTGAATAAAGTTTTATAAATTTTGTTTTCCAGTGTCTTCGTTGGATCCTTCGTTAATTTGGTATAAGGTCCATTTGTAATTAGATCTGTAATTTTGTCCTCATATTGTATTTTATCCATTATTACAGTTGCATTTCCTTTATCTGCTGGTAGGATTGTTATTGGTTTTCCCTCGTGATTTACTATGGAATCTCTAACGCGAGAATTTTACTGTCATCGTTGCATTTGGTTGTCTTTTTAAAGACAGATCACACGCTACGATTTTTTTTGCGACGGATATTCTTGAGTTGGGATTGATTTCATGTAATCGAATGAACTATCTTTTAGTAAAGTCGTCCCAGGAACGCAACTCATAAATATTGGCGATATCATTTTAAAGTCTTCTACTTTAAAATGTATAATATACGTCTGAATTGCCAATATAAATGAGTCAGATTAAATAAATTATTAGAAGAATTTTTTTACTTAGCAACAACATGTTTGTTTTATTTTAATAGTATTTTGTATTTTGACAAAGAAACCCGATTTGGGCTTCGAAACGTTAATAAATTCATTTTTTAGTAAAATTGTGGCTTATTTCCCATAAAAAATACGTAATTATAAAAATGCCACAAGGAAATAGCTTCAGAACAACGTCTCTAGGTGCTGTATTTAAAAATCGATTTATTCCGGTGTTTTTAGTGCTAAATGCCTTGGTCTCTGTTTACGGTGACCATATGTACTCATTTAAGTAGGACAGTACTTATTTTTAAATATTGTCCTAATGTACTTTAAAACCTTTCTAAGGACACTCGAATGTACTTATTTTTTCTAAAAAATGAATATTTTTATCTTTTACTACTTTTAAACAAATTTCTTTGTATACTGTCCCAGGTATTGCAGCTTTTGTGTCTTGATGGTTTCCAATATTTCCATTTTTTTGTTGACTCTTCTCATGACTTCGTTGTTTGTTACAGGCTCGGTCCATTCTATCTTCAGGTACCTTCACCCACAGTTCAAATGCTTCCAACTTTTTAGTAGTCGACGCGTTAATTGACCATGCTTCTATCCCGTAAAGCAGAGTCGAGAAAATATAACACCTTGCCAGCCTAACTCTCAAGTCTTAATTATTTCAGTTCTGTTGCACAAACTTCCTTTCTCATTTTATTGAAGTTGGTTCTTGCCTTCTCTATTCGAACTTTGATTTCTTTGGAGTAATCGTTTGTGTGATTAATTATTGTGCCAAGAGAGTTGTAGTTTTCAACTTGTTCTAAAGTTTTACCTTTAATTGTCAGGCTTTTATCAATATTTTGGGTTTTTGATCTCCTCATAAATTTAGTTTTCTTGATGTTTACTGATAATCCATATTGTTCTCCATACTCAACTATCTTGTTCACTAGCTTTTGGAGGTCTTGGAGGTTGTCCGCTATTATGATAGTGTCGTCCGCATGCCTAATGCTGTTACTTGGTGTTCCATTTAGGTACCTTTATTCCTGCTGTTTCTCCCTCACGAACTTTTTTCATAATTTCTTCAGAGTATGCATTTAATAGTAGTAGTGACAATACACACCCCTGTCGCACTCCTCTTTTAATTTCGAACTCTTCTGATGTGTGATCGTTAATGCTTATGTGTGCCTGCTGTTTATAATATAGATTTGTTATAATTCAAAGGTCATTGTATTGTAATTGTTTTGCTTTGAGGACGTCCATTAGCTCTTTGTGGCGGACTTTATCGAAAGCCTTGTTGTAATCTATGAAACAGACGTACATATCCTGGTTCACATTCAAGCATCTCTGGATTAGTAGTGTAAATCCAAAGTGGGTTTCTTCAATATCAAGATCAAGTTTTTGGTAAATGCGTTATGAATGATCCTTAAAAACATTTTAAGTGTGTGAGACATCAGGCTTATGGTGCGGTGGTCGTACACAAAACTTCACTGCACAAGTGAAACATTTTTACACAAAATGTGTAACCTACCTAGAAAACTGGAGTACAAATTTTCATGAATCTAAACTATTCAAAAGCATAGATCTAAATAAAGCGGGCTCCACACTCTCGGCGAAGTTACTTCGCCAAAGTTGACCGAAGTCCGAAGTACCCTCTCTACACACTCGTTCTACTTCGCGAGGAAGTGCGATACCGACAAAGAGCGGTGCGATACCGACAAAGATCCCTTTGACCAGACCGACAGAGAATGGAAGTAGAACGAAGTGAGGCAAAGTTACACAAGGTGGCCGTCTACACTCTCGTACTTGTTGAACCTCGATCGACTTCTGCTCGCATTAGAAGTGAAATAACATGGAACGATGTTTGTTATTCTCTCGAAGCTTTTAAATTGTATATCAAGGCAACCATGTTAAACGAAGATCAACTCTTTGACGAACTGGGAATTTTGAAAGACGTGGCTACAAGTGAAAAAATTGCTGAGTGGAACAGAGAAGAAAAAAATAGTCAGGATCGATGGCTTAAAGTTTTTAAGTGTGTAGATCAATTCAAACTGAAAAACTTACAAATACTATGCGAATTTATTTTTTGTCTTCCGGGTACTAGTGCGGCTATCGAGCAATTAAATTCTGTAATAAATAATTATTATTGGACGTCGGAAAAGTCACAAATGTCCATTTCCTCTCTCAAGGCAGCGATGCTGGTATACGCAAATTTTGATGAGACTTGTATGAAATGTTTCATTTACTTCAGTCAAAGCCGGACCTTCTTAAATTAATTTTAAGTTGAGAAAAATATGAATGATGCAAAAAACCGGAAGAAGATGAGGCTATTCCAGGTCCCTCATCTAAAAACTCTTAATTACAGGCTTGTGACTTTTTCAAAGTTAATGTAATGTGTTATGTTTAGTTTAATTGATATAATTTTTTATGTTTAGCTACATAGTTTATTTATTTTTAATACCAAAAAGTTATTTTTTCTACAACCACTATTCAAAGTGCACTTTTCTGCACGGTTTTATGTTAGCAAACTTGATATTTTCTCACAGTATAAGATATTTGACATTAGTGTGCAGAAAAGTGACGTTTCTGTGCCGCAAAGTGACGTTTCTGTGCCGCAAAGTTCTTTTCTGCACAGTTGACTACCTCATTCTGAGTAACGTTATATTCCGTTTACATCCGTGGACTACCACATTCTGAGTAACGTTATATTCTGTTTACATCCGTGGTTAAATTTTAGACAAATATATAACCTATAAGACAATTATTATATTTAACTATAGCATAGAAACTAAATTATGGATGTTACAACTGTTTTATTTTACAATTTTATTCTTATTAAACATTTTATAATTATCAAATAACCAATAAGGATTTAGCAACCTGTGCAAGAGACGTCGAATGAAGTAGGTTTTGTGTAAATCCGTGACTGCATAAAATATAATGTCAATAATGTGTAATAATTGTTTAAATTTAAACAAATTAAGGCAGTGCATTAATTTTTTAACTGATTTCTGTGCAATTTATTTAGGTATAAGGAATTTAAATTGATTAGTAGGTATTAATTAAATACAGTTTAAAATTTATCACATAGGTACCTATTATAATTAATCGTCGTTTGGAAATTGTGATTTTTATTTTTAGGAAAAACTGTGCTTGTAGAAAAAGTATAGTGTGAAACACGTGCAGAAAGGTAATTTCTCACTCGTTTGAATTGCGGCACTCGCTTGCGCTCGTACCGCAACTTTTCAAACTCGTGAGAAATTAGTACCTTTCTGCACTTGTTGCACAATATACTATTGTCCAATAACAAGATACATTTTGTGTTTTTAATACATTTTTGTTTTTTGTACTTTTTTTTCTTTAAAAAGATATGGTCACCGTATAAGTTATCTCTAACTTTAAATTTGTATTTTACCGACTTTAGATTCTCAATTATTGACTTCACGATAAAATGTTTTTCTCGGCACATTTAATTAAAACTATTTTTAGAGGTAAAAGAGATAAAATATGAAGTTGTAGAAGAATTTACAAGAACACTTACCTAAAATACCTTATTCTTGGATTATAATAATCTGGATTAAAGATGTCTCTTATTTCGTCGTCTTCAATATTGCTAAATGGACGCAACTCTTTGGATATATCTAAATTATATGTGCGATTAATTTGGTAAACGTCGTCATTCTCTGTTCTTGTTTTTTCGGCTTTGTGTTGGCACAGCAATCCTCGATGCTGAAGTATAAATAGCAGCGTAAAGGGTAAAAACCTTTTCACAATTTCCATTTTGACTGCGATTTTAATTTGGGAAGTCTTGTATCGTAAAGGCGAACGGATTCGACATTTTCGTCTTTGGACTGCTACTATCTGAAACAAAAAGCATATGGTGGTTTGAAACAGAACATTTGTAAGACGCGCCTGCTCATGTCAAAGTGATTTATGTGCTGCAATGATTTCTTTTAAAAGGGTGTAATACCGTTACTACCGTTTAAAAATAGTGCAGTATAAATCTTTTTGGTTATATTAAATTTTATATATAGAACTACAGTAGCAATGCAACTAGCAGTAAATTTTGAGTTACTAGGAATAAATTTTGAGAAACTAATTTGTTGAGTTTAAATTTTACAACAATAAAACATTGAGAACTTTTGTTTTCAGCATTTCCACAAAATGTATTACAATTTATCATCACTACAGCTGTTTCGACAGAGTGCCTTTCTCAAGTGATGTATTTTTACTATGCGTCTACACTTGATAGTTTTCAACCAAATAAGTTGAGGAGAGGAGAGGTCTTTGTCTCAAGTTGGTGATTCAGAATTATACAGCGTGTCTGCGTAACTTGGAACCATATGGGAAACTTTTTGAATATCAATTTTACGAAAAAAAGTTATTCTTTATAAAGTGCTCTGCATAGTCCAAAACCTAAGAAACAATCATCAGATATCAAATTTTATCAACGGTATACGAGGTATGTAAAAAAATATGAATTTCGTTCAAGAGTAAAGTGCCTTTATATTTCAATATAAAGGCACTTATCGAAAATTGAAGAAAAGTTGTTAAAAATTATGTTATAATCTGCATTTGCACTCTTCTAATTGAAAAAAAAAATTTTGAAAACTTTCCTTATATCACGGACATCCAACATCATTTTTATTTATGGTAGCTCCGTTATTATTAATTTTACGAAAAAAAGTTATTCTTTATAAAAAGTTTTGCATAGTCTAATAACCGAGATAAAATTATAAGATATTAAATTTTGTCAATTTTATACGAGGTATGTCAAAAAATATGAATTTCGCTGAAGAGTAAAGTACCTTTATTTTTCACAATATTAAAATTTGTTATTATAAAAAGTTGTTCAGAATTAAAAATTATGTTTCAATATGCAATGGCATCCTTCTATTTGAAATATAGTGAACTATAAAGGTATTTTACTTTTGAGCGAAATTCATATTTTTGACAAACCTCGTATAGAATTGAAAAAACTTGATATCTTATGATTGCATCTTAGTTTTTTGACTATGTAGACATTTTTATAAAGAATAACTTTTGTTCGCAAAATTAATAATAACGGAGTTATCTTAAATAAAAATGATGCTGGGTATCCGTAATTTGAGGAAAATTTTCAAAAGTTTTTTTTTTCAATTTGAAGAGTGTAAATGCATATTATAACATATAACTATTTTAATTACAAACAACTTTTCTTTATAACAATTTTCGGTATTCTGAAATATAAATGCACTTTGCTCTTGAGCGAAATTCATATTTTTGGACATACCTCGTATATTATTGATAAAATTTGATACCTGATGATTGCATCTTAGGTTTTAGACTATGCAGAGCACTTTATGAAGAATAACTTTTTTCGTAAAATTGATATTAAAAAAGTTTCCCATATGGTTGGTTCCAAGTTACGCAGACATACTGTATCTGTATTTTTCAATTTAATTAGTTCCAGAGATTCTGATAAAGAT
This sequence comes from Diabrotica virgifera virgifera, assembly GCF_917563875.1. Taxonomy (NCBI): domain Eukaryota; kingdom Metazoa; phylum Arthropoda; class Insecta; order Coleoptera; family Chrysomelidae; genus Diabrotica; species Diabrotica virgifera. The sequence goes on along the minus strand of NC_065448.1, from coordinate 104,977,497 downwards.
AGCTTAAGCAAGGTCTTTATTTTGAATAAGGAGAATTATTGAAATAACATTATCATTATCACTCCGTAGTCCTATCAAATTTACAAATAGTGCAGTCACTGAAGGTGAATATGAGCTATTACCTCCGATTTCGTTGAACCTCCATCGATTTGCACGAAATTTGGTGAGTGGTTAGAGGATATCTCAAGGAACAAAGGTGACATGGTGCCAACTTGCGCTTTTACCCTGGGGGTGGATGCCACCCCTCCTCGGGGGTGAAAATTATTTTATAAAAAATAACCCCACAATTCGATAGAGCGACAAATTATAAGCAAAATTTGTTATATAAAGTTATTAAAATAAATCAAAACTTTTTGAGTTATTAAAGACCAAAGATTTTAATTTTTCGTGAGAAAAATGCATGTTTTTAACCGATTTTTCATAAATAACTCAAAAACTATAAGTTTTTACAAAAAAGTTATTATTGTCAAAATTGAGGCTAATAAAAAATCAAATAAATTCCTTACTAGAAAAACCTTTCAGTGTTAACTGAAAGTGAGTTATAGGTAATTGAATGTATATTTCTTTCGTCGAGTACCCAAATCTAAGTATTCAAACTTAAATACCGGGACAATGATGCATTTTATAACATAAACTTATTAAACATTAGTCAAAGCTCATTGAAATATCTATTAAATATGTGCTCGAACAAGTTGATAGCATTAAAGTTTATGCACCAAAAATGTTTCAAAATGTATCTTTTAAAAATTTTTCTAGAAAATGTTATTGTTTTTTTTTGTAAATAACTCCGTTAAATTTTAAAGTAGCAAGTTCATCTAATAACTGGTTAAAATTTTATTCCAAGAGCTATTAAAAAACGTCAAAATAGTCATTTATACCTCTTACTTTTTTAAAAATAAAAGGTTAAATGGCCCCGGTTACATGGTTCTCGCAGCAAAATTGAAATTTTAAACGTTTCTATCTCAGTTATTTTTTACTCTACGAAAATAGTAAAATGGGTAAAGTATTTGTTACGGAAAAAACTAAAATTTAGTTATTTATTATTTTTTACGTATATTGAGTATTTTTGGAGTTATTATCAAAACAAAATGAAAAGTACGATAATTCTAAAAATTCTGATTTTTTTAAATTATACCTTTTTTTCAAAGATATGCATTCTAAACCGGTCAAATTTGTTGAAATAATTAACTATGATACCATAAAGAAATTCTTGTGAGGATTACTACAAATTTTAATTTTTGCGGAAATGGCGTATGTTTAGTTTTTAACTTTTTCCTAAAAAAATCGAAAGGGTTCTCTTATTTTCATCATAACTTGCTTAATTTTGATGCTATTAACTTCTACTGAATCTCATTTGATAGGTATTCCGAAGTACTTTGACAAGTGCTTAACAAGTATATTCTATAAAATGCATCGTTTTCCCGTTATGTAAGCTTGAATACTTAGATTTGAGTACTCGTCGAAAAAAATATACATTCAATTACCCATAACTCACTTTAAAATAACATTAGTTTAGTTCTTTAAGTAGGGAGTGTATTAAATTTTTTATTATCTTTAATTTTGGTAATAATAGCTTTTTTACAAAAGCTTATAGTTTTTGAGTAATACGTGAAAAACAGCTTTAAAACATGCATTTTTTTAAGAAAAAATAAAATCTTTGATATTTAATAACTCAAAAAGTATTGATTTATGTTAATAACTTTATATAACAAATTTTGCTTAGAAGTTGCACCTCTATCGATTTCTGGTATTATTTTTAATAAAAAAATTTCACCCCCGAGAAGGGGTGGCAACCACCCCCAGGGTAAAAGCGCAAGTTAACATCATGTCACCTTTGTTACTTGAAGTATCTTCTAACTACTTACCAATTTTCATGAAAATCGATGAAGGTTCAACGAAATCGGAGGTGAAAACCTTCAGTGACTCCACTAAAAATAAACAGAACAGAATCAATCCATAAATCTTCTAGATTTAAAAATTATCAGACTTGAAAACAAACATAAGTTCTCCGTGTTTCATAAACCTACTCATGCTGACACTTGACACAACTACATATATACAATTAATTCATCATCTCGTCACACACAACATAAATTGACAACCTACCATGTTACATAGATTAAGAGAAATTGACAAGTCAAAAAATAACTTCGAGATAGAATTAAAGAAAACGAGAAACCCAGACAAAGAAAAACTCAGTACCTTCCACCTTTCACTCGATTACCTACACAAGATATCAATAAAAATAGCCAAATACATAAAAAGGAAGGAATAACACCAGCTGTCAGAACAAACAAAAACTCAAGCAAATATATTAAGAACAATAAGAGCCAAAAGAAAATGCACTTACACAGTGCTATATAAAATTTTACGTGTGATTACTGTCCAAAAACACATCGGTTAACTTTAAACCGTGTTAAACTGATAGAACCTTTAACAAACGTATAGCAGAACAGTGGCGTAACAAACTCCGTCGGGGCCCCCCGCAGAATTGGAAATGGGGCCCCCTTTAAAAAATTACTAAATGCGACATGTGTAATAAATATCTATATGTGTTACAGCAGATTAAATGAACGTAAAATATGGCGATAGCGTGTAATTTTCAGTGTCAACACCGAAGTGGTCAACTCAAGACTTTTCCAGTTATTCATGAGTAAAAATGTTTATTGTTCAACAAAAAAACCACGTTTTTAGGCGATTTTTCGAAAATAGTTCAAAGAGTTAGTATTTGATTGAACAGAAAATATCCAAAAAATAAAATACTTTTCGGGGAAACTCATTAGAACTTTTGAGTGTTTAAAAGAAGCTTTATTTTTTACAAAAGTTTCTAGCGTTAAAACTAAGCCAGTTACGCTCAAAATACAGTTAATCCCATTTTTTGGTAAAAAAATTGTGAAAATCTCCTCCTATTTAGCATCCCAAATGAAACTAATCATTATCGCCTTACAAATTACCTAACTTTTTTATATGACCTGATATGACCTGTAAGTTTCACTGGTTCAAAGTGCTTATTTTTAAAAGGGTTCTAGTTGAAATGGCTTGCACGAGTCACTAATAACGAGTATATGCAAATTTTAAACAGCCATATCTTAACCAATTTTTGTCTTAAGAAAAATAAAATAAAGATAAAATATTTATAAAAGCAAGGCCTACATTTCTTTACTCTTTGAGATTTTTCGTATCACAAATACTTACGTTTTAAGTTATTTTGAAAAAAAGTCATTTTCCAAAATAAAAAAACTTTCTTTACTATAAAACCAAATTTTTTCAAAAATAAGCATTTCGAGCCGGTCGAACTTACAGATCATATAAACAATAAATATTTAAAGTAAATGGGCTAACGATACATTTTATTTTTGGTGCGAAATAGGGGCAGATTTTCACGATTTTTTTTTACCAAAAAAGGGGCCAACTTTATTTGAGCGTAATTTGTATAGTTATTAAGCTTTTTTTGAAACATTTAAAAAAAGTTTTAATGAGTTTTTCCCGAAAAGTGCTTCATTTTTTGGTTATTATAGGTTGAAATATTCGATTTGGCATTGAACGAATAATAATAATTTTTCATGAGCTTCAACTGTGCTTTTACTGTGTCAATAGACTTCATGAATAAGTACACCATTTTTTTGTATCTTATAAGCCACATTTTTGCTACAAATATTTTTTCGATATCTAATATTTAATTCGATAAATACTATTTTGGAGTTATTTTCACTCGCAAATGACTTGAAAAGTATTAACATAGATAAAGAAACTCTATAGAACAAAAGTTGCTTATAATTAGTCAATTTATGCATTTCCAGACTTATTTTAAACGTATGTTTTTCACCCCAAGGAGGGGTTTTGCCCCTTGAAGTAAAAACAACCAACGGCATAAGTCCAACTTTGAAGTGGAGTGTAACCTAAATCTAAATTTTCAAGCAAATGCGTCCGTCGTGACGTTGTCAGTCCAAAACTGTCATTTACTGAGCTATTGGTATATTCATGCATTGTTTATGACGACTTACATTTTTCATCTTTATTGGTATATAATAAAATAGAACAAACATTACTAAATGATTACATTAGTACATAGTATTATTTTATGAGATGAACAATGTTCTTCGTGCACTATGTACTATCAGCGAATATATCTACAATTTTATTAATTCGGATGGACAACTTCATTTTCAATACTGCACTGCTTAAAAAACGTATGTATTCAAATAATATAACAACACATTTTTACATATATTAGACGACAAGATGGGGCCCTTGACATATTGGAGCCCTCCGTAAGCTTCATGCTGTGGGGGTCTCTATTACGCCTTACGCCTCTGGATAATTGTATCGAAATACTAAGCGTAGGTAAAAATTAAAGAGAAAACCCATTTCTAGATTTAGAAATATTGTTCTAAAATTCGGCAAATTGCAATTTTCAAATCTTTCAGTAGTCACGTACAAAGCATTATAGTTTATTGTCGTCACCATAAAAGTTCGTGAGACCGGAAAGGATTAGGTTTCTAGATATGAAATGATTCACTTCCCGAATACGCCTATTTAGAAATTTACGTTTTTAAATTTAAACACACAAAGTAAAATCATATACCTACAGCAGATTTTTACATAATATCAGACGACAAGACGGGGCCCCTGATCGATTGGGGCCCCCCGCAAGCTTCACGCTGCGGGGGCCTCTGTTACGCCCTTGAGCAGAATACAAAAAGGCTTTCAATAACAGAAATACATATTCTACGTACCTACCTATCTATCTACGCACTTCACCTTCTAGATCATAATCATTCTTCTAATGACCAATTTCGCATTCTTCATATTCAAAATAAAATAATGGTCTTAAGCTAAATTTATTGGAATCTACGGAAATTAATAATTTAAAATATACAAATCTACCTATATTTAGAACGACCATACCGATCATGGACTGTTACCGACTGGAAAATGGTGACTAAGTGATGAATCACATTTATTTGCACAGGGATATAAATCAAGTTTTATTATACTAAGTAGAAGTGAACCTCTGCGAGGAGATCATATCCAACAGACTGTAATACTCTTTTAAACAGATGTTTTAAGATTTTTTCACAACAGATGAATTCTGCCAAATATTGACATATTACGCAGAACCCACATAACAAGTTCATGTTCTTAGTAGATTCATAGAACATACTTTTCAGAAAAAGTATATACTGAGAATATGCGTAATTACCATTACGAATGTGCAGAGCAGATGCTGAGTATATACTACATTACAGTACTTAAACGTTCTATGTATATACTTAGAATGTACTATCGCACTTCTTTTCAGTATAGATATACCAAGAATATACTTTTTAGAACATTCCAAGCAAGTGCTATAAACCTTCTATTTATATACTTCTATAGTAGTTTTTTTACTTATATATTTTTAAGTGCTATATTGCTCAGAAGTATGTTTTCAGCATCTCCTAATCTCATCCTAGGTTCTACCAAGTATCATATTAACATATTAAAATTGCATACGAGAATGTAATTAGTACATTTTACAATATTACTTAAAAAGTAAGTAGCTGCATATAAATTTTAGTTATTTGTATAAATATTATATACAGTCCGTCTAATTTACTTACCGTTGCACGTCATTATCTACGTTAGAGATCCAAGTTGACATTGTTGCCCAATTACGAAAAATTCATAAATTCATTTTAAATCAAATACATCACACAATTTTTGCGGAAGTAGATTATACAGCAATACAAATTAATATTCAATGTAAATAAATAAAAACAATAGAAATAGACAATAAGAATTAAGTTATAATCTTACGTTAAGGTAAATAATAAAAACAATAAATATAATGAAACACATACTTATAGTAAAGAATAAAAACAAATATGAAGTGTCATCACCGCAACTGTCAAATAAATGTTACCAATTTATGCCAAAATATCACCTTCGTTCGATTATAGTTACAGTGTATTCCGAACAAATGTGCTTCATAAAAACGCTTTATAATCAATTTATACAAATTAAATGAAACATATTATTGTGTATTTCTTTAGCTTAACATTATTAGAAATCTTTAAATATTATTTCTACGCGTATATAATAAAATATGTCTAGTGGCTGTAATGCCAGTGTACTCGGCAAAGTGATTCTAAAAAAGAACACACCCTCCGCCTAAATATCTCGTGTTGGTATCATGTGACGTCACGGGCTGTGACGCGGATGACGTGCAACGGTAAGTAAATTAGATGGAGAGGTAAGTATATATTATATTTAGGGTATTATGTGGATATCAAAATAAACATGTTGAATATAATACCTATATATAAATACTATATAATATTTAGTGAAACTAAAGACTTTATGAACATTCTGATAAAGATGATGACAATATCAAGAAAAAAAATTGATATATTGCGCGAGTTTTATAAAGAAGACATCAGTGTAGAATTGATAAATGAAATTTTTCATTTGAGAGCGATATACAAGGATAATATTGGTGAATCTCAAATTTCTCCAATAGATTTACTTAATAAAATTGAACATCTCAAACTGGATTCATTATTTCCTAAGCGTCGACGTCGTTATTGAGTTAAAATAAAATTTTGCACATTACCCATGACAGCCGCAGAAGCAAAAATATGTTTATGTTGTCTTTATGTTGTTCTGAAGCTATATATTTGTGGAATTTTTGTAATTAACTATTCTAAATGGAAAACTATTCTAAATGGAACATGACTTTATGGCCTCCAAAAGGAAATATGGCGCTTTTAAGAGGTCAAAGAATGAAGGTAAAGGAACTAATAGAACCAAAACACATAGAAAAGGATACATGGATTGACTACCTAAAAAAGCTCTATGCAGAGGAAGAACAAATGATGCTAGAACCGGAAGCACCAGAAATTACCACAAATGAAGATGTTAACAGAAAAGCTGCAGGTAAGGATGGAATACCAAACGAATTACTGAAATATTGTGGAGTAGCAATGACAGAACAATTAACAAAATCATAAAACACAATAAAATACCGGAAGAATGGAGAACGAGTGAACTAATTCTACTATTCAAAAAAGGAGATAAAAAGCAGCCAGAAAACTACAGAGGTATCAACTTGTTAAATACTACCCTAAAACTTACAACTAAACTCTTACAAGACGTAATGAATCAGAGGATAAGTTTAGCAGATGAACAACAGGGTTTTCGTACTGGAAGATCGTGTACAGATGCAATATTCGTCATTAAGCAAATTACTGAGAAATCACTAGAGTGTAATAGACCAGCATTTCTATATCTGATTGACTTAAAGAAAGCATTTGGCAGAGTAAGACTCAAAGATGTAATCCATCTTCTATATAATAGAAAAGTCACTCTAGATATCATAAAAATTATTAAAAACATCTACCAAAACAACAAACTGGAAGTCAGGATAGATGGACAACTTACAGAACCTATATATATATATATATATATATATATATATATATATATATATATATATATATATATATATATATATATATAGGTTCATTATATATATATATATATATATATATATATATATATATATAGGCAGCGGAATAAGACAGGGAGACTCATTGAGTCCTATGCTTTTCAATTTAATCATGAAATTATCAAAAACGTCAATAAAGGAAGAGGCTATAGAATGGGAAACAAAGAAGTAAAAATACTCTGCTACGCAGACGACGCAATATTAATAGCCGAAGATGAAGATAGTCTGCAAAGATTAGTCCACAGATTTAACAAAGGAGCAAAGGAATTCAATATGAAAATTTCATCTCAGAAAACCAAAACAATAGTAATCAGTAAAGAACCAATCAGAAGCAAAATATAAATTAATGGTATCAGTATTGAACAAGTACAGTCGGAAAAATGAAAGAATACCCATGAACGATCACATCAATCACCTATTTTGTATTTGCTGTCTTTTTCTATAACAAACGTTTGTTATTTATAGAAAAAGACAGAAAATACAAAATAAGTGATTGATGTGATCGTTCATGGGTATTTTTTCATTTTTCCGACTGTAATGGAAGTAAAATACCTTGGAATTACATTGTCAAGTTACGGAGACCTAGACAAAGAAGTGAGAAATCAAGTACAAAAAGCAAATAGATTGGCAGGATGCCTTAATAACACAATATGTCGAAACCGACATATTAACACTGACATGAAATCAAGAATTTATAAAGCCAGTGTAAGACCAATAATGACATATGCATCAGAAACAAGACCCGATACAGCCACAATACAAAGACTACTGAAAACGGCAGAGATGAGAGTACTGAGGAGAATTACAGGAAATACACTGAGAGATCGAAAGAGGAGCGGAGATATTAGAAGACAATGTAACGTACAGTGTATAAACGAATGGACACTAAATAGAAAAAAAAAAGAATGGAACAACCACATAACCAGAATGGGGGAGACACGTGTGGTCAAAATAGCACGAGGTAAATCACCAATTGATAGTCTAAATGGGGAAATAAACCACAATTTAACTAAAAAAATATTTTATCAACGTTTTGACGTCCGCATCAATATTTTGTATTTTGACAACGACGTCTGATGGACGTCTAAACGCTAATAAAATCAATTTTTTAGATATAACATTAATTGATTGACGTACGAATGAGGGGTGTTGTTATTTGATGGTTGTTAAGGAGACTTAATTATAATCAACTTCTTGATTAGCGTTCGAACAACCGGCCCTTAGATTAACGTTATAAACGTTAATAAAATCATTTAGAATAGTTAATTTGTTGTCTTTCTCGCATAAAAAATGCAATGGGATCAACAATGAAACAGGATCGGTTAACAGCATTGACAATGATTTGGTAAAAGCATGCTATTTTTCAAAAAATAATAGACATCTTTGCCAATTAGACAACTCGAAAAGCACCTATATTACAAATATTTTCAGTATTATAAATATAATCAAAACTTAATAAAATTTATATTTGAATGTTACTTATTATTATTGATATATTTCTTATCCAGATTTAGCCATACGGCACACACTCCCTCTAAGGGGAAAATTGACTCATCCCAGATACCTACGGAATCAAAAGGATTGAACTCTGGTGGTACCCTTTCCGTGTTGTCGAGCCCTAGGTGACTTGGTATCAGATGTATCTCCCAAAAATTTTCGTACACATCTGGCCGTTGCGAGTAATACAGCTTTCTGCATAATCTTGTAAATATGTTCATTTAGACCCAGCTTTTTTATGCTTTCGATGAGGTTCTTCGGAATGACTCCAATAGTAGACATAATAATAGGTATCGTCTGGGTACTTTGCATTCTCCGTTGTCTTCGTATTTGAATTTCCAGATCTCTGTACTTAGCGATTTTTTCAGTAAATTTACTGCGTAGATTATTAGTGTTAGGTATCGCCACATCAATAATTAGTGTTGTTTGTCTTGTTAATTTATTAACTAGTACGAGATCTGGTCTAGTATGTGCCACTGTTTGGTCTGTAAGCACAGTACGGTCCCAGTATAGCTTGTAGTTGCCATCCTCAATCATACTCTCAGGGACGTATTGATAATATGGGAGATGGTCCGTTTGGAGAAGTTTCAGATTGATTGCTATCCCTTGATGAAGCATTTTTCTCACTGCGTCATGCCGTTCCTTGTATTCAGTTGCAGTAAATGTCTGGCAGCCCCCTGTAAGATGTGAGTTTGACATCCATCTCGGCATTTGTCGTTTTGGACCTGAGGGTCTTTGATGATAAATTTCAGATTATTTTTGGTTGGTATAACCTGATCCTGAATGGCCAGTAATGAACCCTCCGTTTCAGGTAACATCCTTCCTGATGTCAACCAATAGTTCGACGCTGTATTGTCGACATAGTCTTGGCTGACCTCATTGGGATCTCGCCCATGCAGAGGTTTACCCATCCAGGTACGCATTTTTTCGTCTTTAGTGAGGTGGTTTATGCGCATTTCTGGTTCCCTCAGTTTGATCGGTGTTGTGTCATCTACTGCGCAAATAGCGCGATGTAGATTCGATGTCTCAGCTTGCATCTGAATATAAGTTCTTAAATTAGCAATTTGTTTATCTAATTGCTCACCTATATCCATAAGTCTTCTTTCTCCTAGATTCCGTGGTAGTGTTGTTGTTGTTCTTTCTACTGCACTTTAGGATGGTGTTTTTGTGCCTTTGTGATTTGTGAGGTATGTTCTTACTTTTCGCTGAGGATTCTCTATGTCCGTTATTGTCCACTCTATGAAGGCAGTAAATAGGTTCCTCTTTTTGGAATATGCTTGATTAGAAATGACTGAGTCGATGATAAATTGTTCTTTGCAACCCATGGAACCCTTAGCGCATCCGTTCTGTTGAGGCTCTATGATATTGTTCAGAGCACAGTGTTGCTAGATACACTGTGTTACACAGGATGTGACCAATTCATACAAAGTTGGAAGACAAGCAAATGGGCGGCATTTGGCTGGATCTTGGGTGTTATTTTGATCCTTCGGTGTTAAATAAGTGATTCCCTGAGTTAGAAATGACGATGTTTCCTGCGGATTAGAAATATCATAATTAATTAGTGTTGATAAGCAATCATGAACACTCCAAAACTTCTTAACCCTCCGTTTCAGGTAACATCCTTCCTGATGTCAACCAATAGTTCGACGCTTTATTGTCGACATTGTCTTGGCTGACCTCATTTGGATCTCGCCCATGCAGAGGTTTACCCATCCAGGTACGCATTTTTTCGTCTTTAGTGAGGTGGTTTATGCGCATTTCTGGTTCCCTCAGTTTGATCGGTGTTGTGTCATCTACTGCGCAGATAGCGCTATGTAGAGTAGATGTCTCAACTTGCATCTGAAAATAAGTTCTTAAATTAGCAATTTGTTTATCTAATTGCTCACCTATATCCATAAGTCCTCTTCCTCCTAGATTCCGTGGTAATGTCGTTCTCTCTACTGCACTTTTAGGATGGTGTTTTTGTGCCTTTGTGAGGTGTGTTATTATTATAATCTCTTACCTTTCGCTGAAGATTCTCTATGTCCGTTTTTGTCCACTTAACAATGCCAAACGAATAGTTAAGCGCGGAATATGCGTAGGTGTTTAGTGTCTTAAACAAATTTCTACTGTTAAGGTGTGAACGAAGCAGCTGTTTTACCCTTCGTATAAACTCCTCAGTTATCTCAGTTTTCATTTGCTTATGGTCAATTTTCCGCGCTTGCTTTACTCCAAGATATTTATACATATCGTTTTCACCCATGGCTTCGATGTTCCGCCATTTTGCATATCGAATCCTCCGGGCTGTACTTTTCCTCTGACTATATTTAAAACACGGCACTTGTCTAGTCAGAAGTGCATACTAATGCCATTTGAAAATAATTCTACCGTTCTTAGCATCTCATCTAGTTGGTTTCGAGTTCTTCTTCTTCATGTGCCATCTCCTCTAAGAAGGTTGGCAATCATCACGGCAATTCGCACTTTCGATACCGCTGCTCTAAAGAGATCAGCAGAAGTGCAATTAAACCAAACTCTCCAATTGTTTAACCTGGAGATGCGTCTTCTTCCGCGACTCTTTCTACCCTGTATTCTTCCTTGTATTATTAATTGTAATAAGTTATAACGCTCGCCCCTCATAACATGTCCCAGATATTACAGTTTTCTGACTTTAATTGTATTTAAAACCTCTTTATCTTTTCCCATTCTTTTCAACACCTCGATATTCGTGACTCTATCCACCCAACTTATTCTTAATATTCTTCTGTAGGCCCATAACCCGAACGCTTCTAATCTGTCCGAAACATCCTTCTTTAATGTCCAAGCCTCCAACCCATAGAATAATACGGAGAACACGTAGCATCTCAGAAGTCTTATCTTTAAAGAAATTGTAATGTCCCTGCTACAGAGTTTTTTTTTTCAGTTTGTTGAAAGCATTTCTTGCCTGTCCTATTCTTGCTTTAATCTCTTCTGTGTACTCATTAGTTTCATTAATTATTGTACCCAAATTTTTGTATTTTTCAACCTTTTTAATTTGTTCTCCATGTATTGTTATGCTTTCTTGGCGCTGTTGAGCTTTTGTGATTACCATAAATTGTGTCTTTTTTTGTGTTTAGGGACAGTCCGTTTTCTTGGCTGACTTCTACCACTCTGTTAACCATTTGTTGTAAATCCTCAAGACATTCGGCTAATAAAATAGTGTTGTCAGCAAACCGTATATTATTGATTGGTCGGCCATTTACTTTTATTCCCGTGGTTAGGTCTTCTAGTGCTTCCTGGATTATTTCCTCTGAATACAAATTGAACAAAGTAGGAGACAGGACACAGCCCTGTCTGACTCACCTCTCAATCTGTATTTCATTTGAAAAGGCGTTGTTCTCTTTTACCACAGCGATCTGATTATAACAGATAGCACTAATGATCCTGATGTCCCTCATATCTAAGTTTTTCTTTTCAAGTAATTTGATAAGTCGTTTATGTCTGACCTTATCGAAGGCTTTGTTGTAATCCAAGAAACACATATATACTGACTGATTAACATCCATGCACCTTTTCGTTTCGAGTGGAAGCCATTAATTTCAAATCATCCATATACAACAGATGATTAAGCTTCGCCACCACATTGTTGTTATTTTTGATGCTCAAAACCTGCGTCAGTGGAGTTCAATAGCTGACATTGTGGGTTCATAGCTAGACAGAACCACAGTGAACTTAAGGAATCTCCTTGGAAAAGGCCCCGGCTGATTGCGATATTTTCAGTTTCGATGTTATTTTCACCAGGTATTTGAAGGTGAATTCTAGTCTTCCACTGTCATTATATGCTGTAAAAAGGTCACTATATTATCATCGACTTTATATACATATTCTCAATATATCTATAAGCCATTCATGCGGCACTGAGTCAAAGGCCTTCTTGTAATCAATGAAGGCAGTAAATAAGTTCCTCTTTTTGGAATATGCTTGATTAGAAATTGGAAAAGATTGCCGTTTTGACCTTGATTAGAAATGACTGAGTCGATGATAAGTTGTTCTTTGCAACCCATGGAACCCTTAGCGCATCCTTTTTGTTGAGGCTCTATGATATTGTTCAGTGCACAGTGTTGGTAGATACGCCGGGCTACACAGGATGTGACCAATTTATACAAAGTTGGAAGACAAGTAATTGGGCGGTATTTGGCTGGATCTTGTGTTATTTTGTGTGTATATCTTGTGTGTTATTTTGATCCTTCGGTATTAAATAAGTGGTTCCCTGAGTTAGAAATAATGGTGTTTCCTGTGGATTAGAAATAACATTATTAATTAGTGTTGATAAGCAATCATGAACACTCCAAAACTTCTTAAGCCGGAAGTTTTGAACTCCGTCTGGTCCAGGAGATTTCCAGTTATGAAGCTCTTTGATGATATTTGAGACTTCCTCAGTGGTGAAGGGTTCGTAAATAGTAGTAGTGTAGTGTTGGCAGTTCTGTGTCGTATCTTGTATCCATCCAGCATTGTTGTTAAGAGCAGCTGGTGTGGAAAGTTGATTTCCCCAGAACTCATGAATTTCTTCTTGGATTGGGTAAAACTTATCGAGATTTTCTACGGTGGAATTGAGTTTTCGATAGAAGGCTTTCTCAGCAATCTCAAAAAGGGCATTGTCGGATTTTCGGTTGTTACTCACTTTGTACCTTGTTAGTCGTCCTGAATAAACAGAGAGTTTTTGTTTTAATGTATCCAGGCACTGTTGGGCTGTGTTGTTTTCTGGATCATATCTTGAGTGTCTTGCAGTACTCAGTATTATTTCTTCAGCTCTCCTGATGACTTTTCTACTTCTTACACATCGTATATATTCGGTGACTTGACCAATATCCCTACGCAGTAATTCAATCTTTCCGAGCAGTCTTTTTTCCCAAGGTGCAATTCTGTTACCAGTCCTTCCTTTGTTAGTACCCCGTCGTGTTCTGATCTTAATGCCCATTACATTAGCAATTGCTTTTGCTGCACAGTAGATTAGCATGTGCAAATATTCTAATGTGTGGGCTTCTACGACATAATTGGGTAGGATTTCAGTGTTCACAATTTGTAACAGCGCCCCTAGTTTCTTATAAGAATTTATTCGTGGTAGCGGTGGTCTGCTAAGTGGGTTTGTTCCATTAAACTCCTGTAACGCACGTGCCATTTCGCTTACTAGGTTATCACGTAACTCGTTGTTTTCCTGTTCTCTATTGTCAGGTTGAGTTTCTTGTATGGCAAGCTCAGGAATGTGCTCATGAGCTTCAACAGGGACTTGATCTTCAATTACTACATTGTTATGAATCTCCCGTTCGACTTCTGATGGTATTGCGTCTAGTCTCTGTGATAAGGTTCTTTCTTATAATTACCCGGTATTGGTCTGATACTCGTTGCTCCGATACTTGAATATCTGGGTACGTCCTGCAAAATTCGGCATACAGTTGTTGTCGGTAGCCGATGCTTTCTTGACCGAGGTTTGTCACCTTGTAGTAGAAGTGCAAAATGTTTTCATTAATGGACACAGTCCATTTCATGTGCTGCCTCGCTCGTTCCGCTTGAGTGAGCGCCCGCGCCGGCTGATGTTCCAGCGCAGCACCTTCGGCGGGTGGAGCTCCTGTTGTTGTTTGGCTCTCTTGTGGTTGTGGTTGGGCTGTAGCTGATTTTATGACAGGGGTCCGCCTCCTCAATACCCTGGAAACGACGTTTTGCATGCTGTCACGTCCAGCGCCGGCTCCAGACGTGCCCTGGCGATCCCCAGGCAGCGATCCTAAACATAAATTATTAATCTCCATTCTCATGGGTGTGCATTTTATACCTACTGCCAGGTATCAGTTTTTATTCCACGTCAAATATCCCTGCTACTCTCTGGGTATTGGCGCTACGAATACCCAGAAAGCGTCCCCCATTCGCAGGGGGCCGCGCCTGATAGAAGAACTGACAAAAAACTCAAACAGGATATTTCTTATTATTATTGATATTATTATTTCTATAAACATTAAACAATTATTTTCGCTCTTCACTTCTTCCCGGGGGCACGTTATTCACTTGTTACCAGGGTCCGCTCATTCCTATCGACGGCCCTGGATATACTAAGATGCCAATTAGCTTATTTAAAGATATAACCAACAATATAAAGAAAACTTATAAAATTATTAGATTGTATAATACTGAAAATTACTATAATCGGTACAATTAACCAATTCTAAAAGGTTATTATTTTATACAGTCGAAAATTGTTGTAGAAGTTTTGAAGTAAAGAAGTAATCATAATTTTAAAATATGTACCAAATATGTTTTAAACAATGATATCTACTGACAGACACCATCCTTACTTTAAACCTTTATTGATTGGTTAATTGATCTTTTCAATAAGCGAAATATCCGCCTTCTTCGTGCGTAACTTCGCAATGCTTTATTCTTCGTCATCCATCTCAGGGAATTCTTAAATCATCAGCATTAGACTAAAGGAAGATTCATATTTATCCGTTTAGACCAGGGCGCACCTGTAAAAATATTAGTACATTTGGACGTTGAGAGGTGACTCAAATTTTTTTGCAAAAATTGCTTGAAAATAACTCAAATAATAATATTTAAGTTATCCTCCCTCTCAAAAAGGTCCGGAACATTGTTTAAATAATCAAAATGTCAAAAAATGAAGGAAAAATTCGATTTTTTTTTCGATTTTTGGTTATAACTTTAAAAGCATTCATTTTCGAGAAAAGTTGCACTGACATAAAGTTGAGTAATTAAATTTCCTACAATATAGAATTGGTTAACAATTTAAAAAATAGTCACCCTTGTTGCAAAATAGCAATAATTGCGAAAAAATAGCAATAAAATGATTAGATTGTATAATACTGAAAATTACTATAATCGGTACAATTAACCAATTCTCTTTCTTTCTTTCTTTCTCCCCTTCCTTATACCCTTTCAGGTGTCGGATTTGGGTTTAATTTAGCTACATATTCACCCATCTCTTCCATTCTTTTTGGTCCTGTGCTATTAGATTCATTTCTTCTAGCGTTTTCTGTTTGATTTTTCCTGCTTCTACTATTTGCTGTATCCATTTTTTCTTCGGCCTGCCTTTTTTCTTTTTTGTAATATTCCTTGTTTCGTGAATTTTCCTTGCTAGTCTACTAGGTTTCATTCTCATCAGATGTCCATACCAGTTTAATTGCCTCTTTATTATTTTATTCATTATTGGTTCCTGTTTAGTTATCCCTCTTATTGTCTCATTTCTTATTCTATCCCATTTGGTCTTTCCG
The DNA here is from genome assembly GCF_917563875.1 of Diabrotica virgifera virgifera. Classification (NCBI taxonomy): domain Eukaryota; kingdom Metazoa; phylum Arthropoda; class Insecta; order Coleoptera; family Chrysomelidae; genus Diabrotica; species Diabrotica virgifera. Next base: position 104,961,279 of record NC_065448.1, on the reverse strand, counting down.
GCTATAGCACGTAAATGTCTCATGTCAATTGCATTTATCCTACTATTATGCTTTTTCTGTAAAGTCCAATTTTCGCTTGTATACAGTATCGTCGGTATCACAATCGTATTATATATTTTAATTTTTGTTTCGTGGGACAATTCTTTTTTCCTCAGAATTGGCGCTAGTGCGTAGTACAGTTTATTTGATTTTTTAGTTCTGTTTGTTATTTCGAGGTCTATTTTCCCATCATTGGTAATAATACTTCCAAGATAATCATATGCTGTAACTATTTCCAGTTGAGTATTTTTGCATTTTATAATTACTTCATTTTCTTCCTTTTCGCCGATGACCATTATTTTACTTTTCTCGATGTTTATTTCCATTTTTAATTTCTCTATTTCTTCTGTCCATATATTTATGAGTTTTTGCATTTTTGTCACGGAATCTGCTATAAGGACTATGTCATCCGCATACAATAGGGCTTCTATTTTTATTGGCTGTAATCTTTGGTATCCTATTGTTGTCTGTATTTGGTTCGTTCTTTCTCCAGTATTTCTAGTCAATTCATTCATGACTATTATGAATAGTAGCGGACTAAGACTGTCTCCTTGCTTGATACCTCTTTCCCAATTGAATTCTTCAGATCTTTCTCCTGCTATCTGTACACGTCCTTTTACTACTCCGTATATATTTTCAATTATTTTTATCAGTGTACTTGGTACTTTCATGTTCTGCAAGCATTTCCATATAATTTGTCTTTCTATAGAGTCGAATGCTGCCCTTAGATCTATGAATGCTAGTATGAGCTTTCCCCCCGAGTCAATACTTCTTTCTATTATATTTCTAATGATGTAAATGTTATCGTTTGTCTGTCTTTCTGGTCTAAACGCTGCTTGTTCTTCTCCCAGTTCTTTTTCTACCTCTTGTCTTAGCCTCTTCTCTACTATTTTCGTGTATATTTTAAAACATACCGATGATAAACATATTGCTCTATAATTTTCGCAGTTGACGTGTTCTCCCTTTTTGTATATTGGCACTATAAGGTTACTTTGCCAGTCTTTTGGGATTTGCTGCTTTTCCCATGCCTCTTTGTATATTTTCAACAACCAGTTTATCCCTTCTTCTCCCATGTACTTGACCATTTCCGGGTCTATGCCATCATCCCCTCCAGCTTTACCTATTTTTACGTTTGATACTTCCAATATTACTTCTTCTCTATTTATTTGCTCTAATTCTTTGTTCTCGTTATCTTGATATGTTTCATTTCTATCATCTATTATTGCATTTCTAAATTTGTTTTCATAGTATTCTTTCCATACTTTAGCTATTTGTTCTGGAGTTGTTTGGATTTGGTTTGTTGTATCCCTTACGGCTGTTATTTCTTTATGTTTTCCTTTCTTCATATGTCTGATTGTTGTCCAGAAGCTTCTATTATTTGTTACATAGTTTTGTTGTAATTCTTCTCCAAACTCTTCCCACGTTTTTGTTTTTACTTGTTTTATGGTGTTTTTCGCTAATCGTCTCAGCCTTTTGTATTCTTCTTTATCTTCTTCCAGTTCGGTCTCAATGTATTTTTTCCATGCTATTTTCTTTTTCTTCACTGCTGTTTTAACTTCATTGTTCCACCATCTCGTTCTTTTATGGAGTTTGTTATGTTTTCTGATTCCACATATTTCTGTTGCTGTAGACTTTATGACTACTTTGAAGGCGTTCCATCTTTCTTCCAGTGTCCATGCCTCTTTTTGGTTTTCTAGTTGTCTTAATCTTCTATTTGTTTCTTTTTTGTAATGTTCTCGCACCTGTTCTAATTTGAACTTATTTACTTTTACTCTTTGGTAATCTTTTCTTTCCACCTCCTTTATTTTTTCATCCTCGAGTTTTGCAGTAACCATCCTGTGCTCTGTAGCTAGTTCCGGTTCCTTTTCAGTTAAGACGTTATGTATTTTATCTTCTAGGTTTATCGTATAAACTATGTAATCTATCAAACTTTTCGCTCTTCTCTCTTCCGCCACGAACGTATATTTGTCTTCGATGTTTTGGTTTGTAAATGTGTTTCCTATTAGTAGGTCATTTGCTTGGCAGAAATCTAGCATTTTGACACCATTCCTGTTCAAACATTCCTCTCCGTATTTTCCAATGCATCCTAATCCTTTGTTGACATCCTTGCCCACTCTTGAATTCCAATCTCCTAAAATTATGATTTTCTCTCTCGATTCTCTTAATTTGTCTAGTGCTCTTTGGAGTTCATTGTAGAATTCTGTCATCGTTTCTTCATCTCTGCCTTCAGTTGGTCCATATAATTGTATGAATCCTATTTTGTCTTTTAGGTCCATTTGGATTGTTATAATTCTAGATGATAATGTTTCATAGTGTGTTATTCTTGGTTCTAGTCTCTTATTTACTATTATACCAACTCCTTCCTTTGCTCTTTGTCCCTGCGGTACTCCTATAATAATAATAATAATAATAATAGCGTTTATTGTCCAACAGAATCCATTTACAGGACAAAATATTACACAAATAAAAAATTAAATAAAATATTAGTAATTCATAGGTATTGATAATATAACAAAAATTTTACAAAACTAAATTTGAACCTAAAGAAATAAATTATTAATCACCTAGGTAGATCTTGGCCATAGAAATCAGTTGCTTTAAACTGCAGTTAAATATATCGCAGTAAATACTTACGGCATTATAATAGCTGCACATGACGAATAGAGGAGAATTTAACATAAGGTTAGTTCTAGCTTGTGTATTTCTGAACGTAATCGAATTTCTTACTGGATAAGACGGAACGTTAAAATTTATTTGTCGAATGATATCAGGGCTGTCAATGAGATTATGTAGTAGCTTGTACAGGAATACCAGGGAGGCATTAATTCGTCTAGATTCTAATGAAATTACGTCCAAACCGCTACATAACTCATTATTGCTGATACCCCTCGTAGGATATATACCATTAATTTTATAAGACAAAAATTTTAAAAATTTACGCTGAACCCGTTCTATAATTTGGATGTGTACATCATAAAACGGTGACCAAATGATAGAGGCATATTCCAGTTTACAGCGTACAAAAGTGTAAAACAGTAATTTAATGGCCTTAGTATTAGTGAGATTTCGACTATTTCTAATTATAAATCCATAAGATTTAAGTGCTTCTCTAACCTTTATATTAACATGTTCAACAAAAGTGAGTTTGTGATCAAATATAACTCCAAGGTCTTTAATTTTAGTCAAACGTTCCAGTTCATTGCCATCAATAATGTAAGGATGGTATATAGTAGACTGTTTCCTGGAATAACTAACCACCTTGCACTTATTGGCATTAAGATTCAGATGATTTTCCTTACACCATTCATGTACACGATTCAGTTGACTCTGCAGAAAATGACAATCGTTAAGGTCACTTATCAATGAATAAATCTTTAAGTCATCAGCATAACATAAACATGGTGCAGAAATATATTCACACAGATCGTTAATAAATAACAAGAACAATAATGGACCTAGATTAGAACCTTGTGGAACCCCTGAAGAAGCAAGGTACTTTGCCGATTTGTAACCATTGTAAGAAACAAACTGCGTTCTATTTGACAAGTAAGACCTCATAAAAGTAACAGCATCCTCAGAAAGACCAAAGTGGTATAATTTAGAAAGCAATACTCCGTGGTGAATTCTATCGAACGCCTTCGAAAAATCGGTATAGACGACGTCAACTTGACTTCTATTATCTAGGGCCTCTGAAATATATTGTGTGACCACTAATAAGTTTGTTACAGTGGACCGACTGGAGACAAAACCATGTTGGTATTGAGACAGCTGATTACGAGTTCTTGAATAAATACGATTATACAAAATTATTTCCAAAACCTTCGACAGATTGCAAATTATGGAAATTGGTCTATAGTTTTCTACCTGATCCCTTTCACCAGTTTTGAATACTGGGCACAGTTTTGACTTCTTCCAGAGACTTGGATATTCTTTATTCCGAAGACATAAATTAAAAATTTTTAATAGTGGCACAGTTAAGGCACCTATGCAATCCTTAACCAGAAAAGATGGTATATTGTCAGGTCCACACGTCATTTTGTCTTTCAATTTCTTACTAGCAGAAATTATCTCAGATTCTACAATAGGATAAAAATTTAAGTAATCTGTGTTAACTGATGAGGAGTTAGCTTTAAAATTAATATCAGATGACAGAAAAACACTATTGAAAAATTCTGCAAAAACATTCACAATATTTTGTGGTTCGGAGGTAGTAATGCCATTATATTTCATTACACCAGGAATTCTTGAACTATTATTTTTCGCATTAACATACGACCAAAACTTCTTGGGATTGATGGATAGAGATATTTGGATGTTATCGACATACACATTGTATGCCAAACTGATTTTTGATTTGACAAGGTGTCTTAACCGTTGAAACTCAAGCAAATCACAATGATTTTTGAATCTTTTAAATTTTTTTCGAAACTTTGCTTTTAATTTGATGTTCTGAATGATGTCAGCATCAAACCAGGGTGGATATTTATGACTAAAATTTTTATAAACTGGAATATACGTATTAAACAAAGAAAACATTTTATCATAAAAATTACTTAAAATTACGTTAACGTCACTAGTAGTATCCAGAAAATTCCAATCCGTTTCGTACAGTTCTCGATATAAAGCAGGAAAATTTGCTTTTTTAAAGTTATAAGTTATTTGCTCAGAACCATACCTAAATATAGGCTCTTTCACAAATATATCCGTAAATGTAATTTGAAGAGCTGGGTGATGAGAGTCTTCATAGAGCAAAGGTGAGTCATCATGCTTCACTTCACAACTGAAATGCGATAAGACTAAATCTAGCAGTCTACCCAAATGATTAACAACATTGTTAAATTGTCTAAGTCCAATAGAGCCCGTAAAACTTAAAACTACAGAAGTTTGGAAATCAGACATATCATTATCAATGAACTTTGGAACATTAAAATCGCCTAGTAATATGGAGTTATTATATAAATAATCAAGTTGCCCTAAGCAATCGAAAAAATATTCAAAGTCAACTAAACTTAACCTATCCGGTAAATAAACAACAACTGTATAAAAATGTTTGTAACCAATCTGGCACTTGACAATGATTAGATCAATTAATGGAAATTGAGCATCGAAAGCCGTAATATCCAATATTTCGGATTTTATGAAGTCTTTTACCGCAAGCACTACACCACCACCCTTCACCTTATCCACCACATGGAATTTTCGGTCCTTTCTATATACTACATAATTATTCGGAAAGAGTTCCATGCTCGAAACATCACCGTGCAACCACGTTTCACTTAATGCTATGATGTCGAATTCACAATCACTAATGTTAGCATTAAATAATGCAACTTTGCTATTTAGACCACGTACATTTTGATAGTAACATGTAAGTTCAACGTGTTGGGATTTACTTGATTTGGAACTGCTGGACACGTTTAGTTCAAAGAGCCATCAGTTTTACTGACTAGAGTAGGTCTGCCCCTTACATACTTAATCGTCAAATTCTGTTCTCCATGATCTGTTCGCCGTTTCAGTTCTGTCCGAAGTTTATTCATGTATTCTCTCTGCCGAGGTGTTTTATCATCAGAGATTGAAATGGTAGAGAAAGTAGATGTGGCTAATTTATTCTTGGCACGCAAAAAGGACTTAGCCTGTGCGGGTGTGGAAAAGGTCACTTTGATTGGACGAGCCTTATTTGAACGTTTACCAATTCTGTGCACATGTCTTGAAGAAATCGGATTTACATTATCACCCTGTACTGTAATTAGAATCTCGTTTACTTTATTATTGTCTTCCACAGCAGAATTAGTTTCTGGGACGTTATACAAAATGATATTATGTGATCGATTAATATGGTCCATGGCTTCTTCAATTATATCTTCCTGATGTTCGGAATGTATAGTAGTGTTAATATTAGCGATCTTTCTTTCCAACTCTTGCAATTTCGTTTCCACAAGATTGGTTAAAAATTGCTTCAATTGATCGAGCTTGTCCTCTCCATTACTACAAGTATTACATAGTACTTTTACATTTTTACTACGCATTCGTGTGATCCGACTAGCATCATCGCCCTGTAAGCCAATGCAAGAAGTATGCAAAGAATTCATACATCCCGAACATTTTATAAATTGTGTGTTATTGGTAGATTGTTTACAGTTTATACACACAGGCATAATTAATTCTTCGTCCAATTTTAAATTTACACCTAAATTAAAAGTAAATTAAATGGCAATTATACTTTGTAGGTAGATATTCGATAGTCGACAAATGATAAATTAGACCAGTTTTTTTGCTTGTGTGCTGATATAAACGGCAATATAATTAATTATTGCATATATCGGGATTCACATAGGATAACCAATAAAAATAGGTACTCACGGTTGTGTATCTTGTAATAATGAACACTTTGTGAAAATTTCACTAAAAACTGACTTGTATAACTCAAGTAAATGAATGTTCAATGTGAGCCACAAATAATACGTGTTTACTGTTTGGTTAACTATGAATTGAACTCCTGAATAATAAAGACTATATTCCTCATTTAGATTTATGTGCCCTCCTCCTACTTTTTTTGTTTCACTTATTCCCATTATTTGGATACCCATTTTTTCCATTTCTTCAGTTATTTCTATTTCCTTTCCATTTAGAGAGGTCACGTTCCATGTTGCTATTCCTATTTGTTCTGATTCTTCATTTACAAAACTAGTATTTGATTTTCCATTATTGTTATTACTACTACTACTACTATTTATACTACCTATACTACCAATATTTCCACCACCCATCCTATTTCTATTATTATGTTTAACATTTGAACTCCTAAACCTAATCTTATCACTAATCGAGTCTATACTTTTATTTTCATTGTCCAGTGTATTCGTAATTTCCTTGTTTTCTGATCCTTGTCTGGCATCTACTTCGTCTCTTCTCTGTCGCTCTGCTAGTTTTTTGGACTCGCTACCTCCACTACCTTTTCCTCATTGTAGTTCCATCTCCATTCCTTACCATCCACTGTAATTTTGTTGTACCCAATTTTCACTGTTTTTCCTTTATCTCTCATTTCCCTTGCTTTGTCTCTTAGAGATTTCATTTGTTCTCTCTCTTGTTTTGTAAGGTCCTCTGTTATCCATATTTTCTTGGGTTCAACATTCTTTAGTTTGTTCCTATTTCGTAGAATGGCTGAGTGTGGAGTGAGCGCCCGCGCCGGCTGATGTTCCAGCGCAGCACCTTCGGCGGGTGGAGCTCCTGTTGTTGTTTGGCTCTCTTGTGGTTGTGGTTGGGCTGTAGCTGATTTTATGACAGGGGTCCGCCTCCTCAATACCCTGGAAACGACGTTTTGCATGCTGTCACGTCCAGCGCCGGCTCCAGACGTGCCCTGGCGATCCCCAGGCAGCGATCCTAAACATAAATTATTAATCTCCATTCTCATGGGTGTGCATTTTATACCTACTGCCAGGTATCAGTTTTTATTCCACGTCAAATATCCCTGCTACTCTCTGGGTATTGGCGCTACGAATACCCAGAAAGCGTCCCCCATTCGCAGGGGGCCGCGCCTGATAGAAGAACTGACAAAAAACTCAAACAGGATATTTCTTATTATTATTGATATTATTATTTCTATAAACATTAAACAATTATTTTCGCTCTTCACTTCTTCCCGGGGGCACGTTATTCACTTCTTACCAGGGTCCGCTCATTCCTATCGGCGGCCCTGGATATACTAAGATGCCAATTAGCTTATTTAAAGATGTAACCAACAATATAAAGAAAACTTATAAAATTATTAGATTGTATAATACTGAAAATTACTATAATCGGTACAATTAACCAATTCTAAAAGGTTATTATTTTATACAGTCGAAAATTGTTGTAGAAGTTTTGAAGTAAAGAAGTAATCATAATTTTAAAATATGTACCAAATATGTTTTAAACAATGATATCTACTGACAGACACCATCCTTACTTTAAACCTTTATTGATTGGTTAATTGATCTTTTCAATAAGCGAAATATCCGCCTTCTTCGTGCGTAACTTCGCAATGCTTTATTCTTCGTCATCCATCTCAGGGAATTCTTAAATCATCAGCATTAGACTAAAGGAAGATTCATATTTATCCGTTTAGACCAGGGCGCACCTGTAAAAATATTAGTACGTTTGGACGTTGAGAGGTGACTCAATTTTTTTTGCAAAAATTGCTTGAAAATAACTCAAATAATAATATTTAAGTTATCCTCCCTCTCAAAAAGGTCCGGAACATTGTTTAAATAATCAAAATGTCAAAAAATGAAGGAAAAATTCGATTTTTTTTTCGATTTTTGGTTATAACTTTAAAAGTATTCATTTTCGAGAAAAGTTGCACTGACATAAAGTTGAGTAATTAAATTTCCTACAATATAGAATTGGTTAAAAATTTAAAAAATAGTCACCCTTGTTGCAAAATAGCAATAATTGCGAAAAAACCATACAAAAACAAGTATTCGCATTAGGTATATGTTTTTCAGAAAAATTTTATGATACATTAAAATAATACTGTAAATTTCATTAAGATCGGTTCAATAAATTTCGCAAAATAAATTTTGCAATCCAGCTTTCGCAAAAAAAATTCATTTTTTCAAAATGTTACAGGACTGAAAATAAAGCAGATAGCAAGTTGAATTTTTTTGATTATAGAAGTATACCGTACCTTTCATTTGCAATTCGCAAAACTAAAATCGATTAACTACCACGGCGTCAGGAATTTTTTTAAGTAAATTTTAATTATTGGTGCTACGCGCAGGACAGCGGATAGTTTGCTCTGATTGGGCATTCCAATAACCTTTGATAATGATTGATACATTTTAATTTTTATTACATTTCGATATAAATAAGTAAATTTTTTTATTGCAAAATAAAAAGAACATACTCTATCCTTTGAAATAGCACTTTTTTAGCAAAAACTTTCTTTGGTCATATCATATTTTAACTTAGAGAATAAAAGTTTATTATTTTTAAACATATGCAATTGTTTAAACAATATTTCACAAACAATAATAAAATTAGTTTGATTTTTGTGGAATTAAAATATTAAAATACAACAAAATATAGAGTAAGAAAGTAATAAATTAGATAAAGATAGGAAGAAATTTTGGTAGAAATCAACTTGTGTGAATGGAACACCGCTGTCCTGCGCGTAGCACCAAAAATTATTGTTTATTTAAAAAAATTCCTGACGCCGTGGTAATTAATCGATTTTAATTTTACAAATTTCAAATGAAAGATACAGTACACTTCTATAAGCAAAAAAAAATCAACTTGCTATCTGCTTTATTTTCAGTCCTGCAACATTAAAAAAAAAAATGAATTTTTTGCGAAAGCTGGATTGCAAAATTTGTTTTGCAAAATCTATTAAACCGATCTTAATTAAATTTACAGTGTTGTTTTACTATATCATAAAGTTTTTCTGGATAAAATATGCAAATCCTAAGTGTAGCATAAATGGTTGAAAAACGTAAAATGCGAATACTTTTTTTTGTATGTTTTTTTTTTCGCAATTATTGCTATTTTCAACAAGGGTGACTATTTTTTAAATGTTTGACCAATTCTATATTGTAGGAAATTTAATTGCGCAACTTTTATGTCGGTACAACTTATCTCAGAAATGAATAGTTTTAAAGTTATAATCAAAAACCAATAAAAAAATCGAATTTTTCTTTCACATTTTGACATTTTGATTATTTAAACAATGTTCCGGACCATTTTGAGTGGAAGCAATTTCTGCAAAAAAATTTGAGTCACATCTCAACGTCCATCTCAAAACAGATGCGCCCTGTACTAGTTCGGGCACGTAGCGTTTCGTTTCCGAAAAATATTGATTTTATGGTTTTAAATATGAACAATTCATACTGTCCGGAGCGTATAGTATCAGACAACTCTTTGTAAAATCAGGTTTTTATATTTTTTCGGAAACGAAACGCTACGTGCCCGAACGGATAACATGATTCTTCCTTTATGCTCATTCTGCTAAATAATATGCTCCTATCGGCATTTCAAGACGCTGAAGCGGTTTTAAAATTATCGTTTTTAATGGTCCACATTACCACTGTGACAGTTGCGTTCATTTAAATTGTGTGTAAGTTATCAAAACGTTGCCCGTTAAGCGGCATTTTTATGGAACCATGGTATCGGAACCATACGGATATTGGTAAATTTGTATACCCTTGTTTTTTGATAAAAACTATTGCGCAAGTTTTAGTGAATGTGATGCATTACCATGATGCATTACCGTTCACTTCAAAATGGGCCGTTTTCTTTTACTGCGTAACGCGTAATATTACTTAACCATAAAATTCTTTCTTGACATGAATAAACCATCATAAATACACCACCTATTATCTTGACTCTTCTGCAGTTTGCCTTTATGTGGTCCACATAGTTTCTTTATTACTTCTTAAATCTTCATTTCACTTCTCGTACCTTGTACGTCTTTTATCTGACGGCATTAACTATTTCATTTGTCCAACATAATTCGGTGGCTTTTTCCAGTCCAGATCCTCCATAAACAATATCTTTTTTTTATATAATTCTCTAGTATAAATACCAAACACAATTTGATCACCTACCATTGCATAAGACTCGCTAAACCGACAACTACTTTTTACAAGCTTTTTGAAGTCAGTTAAAAAATGATCGAATGGTTTTTCCTCCTCTTGTTTTCTATTCTTCTTCTAGTTCCACCATCGTCGTTATCTATCTTGTTTTATAAAAAAATATAAAAATTTTCTCTAACCTCACAGAAAATGTGTTGGAAATCCTCGTCTCACTAATTAATGATTCCTTCGAAAAAGGTAAATTTCCAGAGTGCCTAAAGACAGCCATTATTATTCCTCTTCATAAGGGTGGTGAAAAATCTAATGCCTGCAACTATATAGACCTATTGTCTTACTACCGGTACTCTCCAAAATTATTGAGAGACTCATTAAAACTCGACTTATGTCCTTTATCGTTGATAACATCATTTTATCTCAAAATCAGTTCGGTTTTTTAACTAATAAATGTACCACTGATGCCATGTTTTCTGTACTTCATGAGGTTTATCAAGCACTAAACAATAATCTTTATACTGCCACTGTTTTCTGTGACTATGCCAAAGCTTTTGATTGTGTAAATCACGACATCTTGATTAAAAAACTAAATTTCTATGTAATTAGAGGTATTTCTTTGAATTGGTTCCAATCCTACTTGAATAATAGGAAACAACTAGTTAGATCAAATGATACTGACTCTAGTCTCAGAAACATTGCATGTGGAGTACCGCAAGGTTCAGTATTGGGTCCTCTTCTGTTCCTTATCTTTATAAATGACATCACTAATTTAAAAATCGATGGGAAAATGTTTCTTTTTGCTGATGATACCAGTATCACTTGGAGCAACTCAACTATTGCATCTCTTCATGAAACTTTAACTTAGGATCTACTGACGATAAAGACCTGGTCTGACTCTAATTTACTCTCTTTTAATATAGATAAAACAGTAGCATTATCCTATAAAGGAGCTCTTTAACCTTTGCCTCTTAATAACAGCCAGATCAGTACCGTTGATTCTGTAAAATTTCTTGGTATTTTTTAGACAGCAACCTCAAATGGTCCCTTCATATCGATTCGTTAAGTAAGAAACTCGCCTCAGCTTGCTATGCAATAAGATCTGTCTCAAGAGAACTCAATTAAGCATCTTCTAAAATAACATATTTTTCGTTGTTCGAGTCTCATCTTCTATATGGTCTTCCTTTTTGGGGTTCTAGTACAGCTGCTCAATTTGATGTTATTTTTAAATTGCAAAAAAGAGCAATAAGATATCTGTTTGGCCTCAGAAGATCCATACATTGCAGAAGTTACTTCAGAAATCACGGAATTTTAACATTTCCATCTTTATATATTCTAGAAACGGTTTGTTTAATTCGTAAACACTTTCATGTCTTTCCAGCAAGGCCCAATCATATTTACTCCACCAGAAATTCAATCTTTTATATTTATTTACCGATCCCATCCACTGAGTTAGTAAAGAAATCTATATTATATTCCGCAAAAAAACTTTACAACCATCTCCCTTTTCAACTTAAATCTGCAACATCTTTCTCAAAGTTCCGTAAAATGATAAATGCCTATCTATCTAAAAGACCATATTATTCAATAGAATAATTTCTTAATGAATAGAGAGATATCGAAACCCTAAGTTAAAAGTTCCTTTATTACAGGATCTTTTAATAAAGGACAATAAATACAGGATATGTCTAATGAGAGTTATCGGAAACGCAGTTTTAAGGAATCTCTTATTTTGACAAATGACACATTAAATATTTTTTGTAAATATAAAAATAACTTATAAAATTCTATTTGTTGATAAAAACATAAATATAAGTGAAGTTAGACGCCTTTCTTTTCTTGTTTCTTCACATAATTTAACAAATTTGTCACATTTTTGACACGTTACGTCAAAATAAAGGATCCTTTATTAAAAGATTTTTGTCCTGTATTTTTCTTTAAATACGGGCGGCCTGTATTTTATTACAGGACAAAAATAAAGGACGCGATACTGCGCTTGCGTATATGTCAAAATAAAGGATCTTTTATTAAAGGACGATCTTAAATAGGGTTTCGATATCTCTCTATAATAACTAAGAAAATTGGGTTTCATACGCAGTAGCTTAAACTGTCAATTCCTAATGTTGTATTTTATTTGTTGTAAGTATGTTCAATTTGCAATTTATATAAATTTTGCAATTAATTGTTTTTGTCTTTGGTTTTATATCATATTTACTGTATACTGTGTATATTGACGATTTATCTAATTTTAGTAAATTGTAGTTGTTATTTGATATTTGTTGTTGATATTATTTTTCTTTTGACTGTATGTAAGCTTTGTCCATAAAATTGTAAAAATTTTCAGTGACAATAAAGCATATTTCTATTCTATTCTATTCTATGTTATCGATCGTTGGATATCATGTTGGCTACCATATTGGCTATTCTGACTTTATTGGCAGCAGCTGTGAATAACGATGTAGTCCATTTTCCATACCACTGCATTATATTTTTCAGCCATGATGTTCTTCTTCTATCAGGACCACGTTTACCTTGGATCTTCCCCTGAATGATCAGATGTAAAATATCATATTTTTCAGGTTGTCTCATAATGTGACCGAAGTACTCCAGCTTGCTTTTTATTATACTGCCCAGTTGTGTTGCTTGGTGTAGCCGTCCAAGGACCTCCTCATTTTTAACTTTGTCGACCCATGTTTTGTATTGTCAACTACAAATCTCTCGTACACCACGTTCTTTTTAGGGGTAAAATATTCATTATGCCTACATACTTGCCTTTGGTTATCTTGAGTGTATTGCAGATCTCTATGTCCCCATCACTAATAAGATTTAATAAAGAAAAATTATTTTTTAAATTTTTTTAAATTTTCTGACGAGCTGCCTTTAAATGACATTGGGAATTGTAGTTTTACATCGCTCATGTTTATGTGATATTTTTTTGGTCAGGTCCGTTCACATATTATTCTATCCTTAGTTTATTTAATTTCCACAGGACTGCGCCAAGTTTTATATGATAAAGTAATGCCCAAATGACTTTTGTACTTTTTTAAAATGTAATTTTACATAAGAGTATTAAAACCTTTGCCGGACAGTAATTGCCTTATATGGCATGCGTCAATTTTCTTACTTCCAGTTTTTACTTATACCTATCTCATAATTGTCATTCAGCCACTTATAAGCGTATAAGACAAAAGTAACTTCTTTTATGTCACTATTTTGTTATATTACTGTTTATTTGAGTTCATGTGTGCACACTGTTCGGCATACAAATATTTGGAGAAACAGATAGTGAGGAGATATCTATTAAATATTTAGAGGTATGGTCACAGGTGAAAGCTTGTTACCCACGGGGAGCTATACTATACTATAATATACAGGGTGTAACAAAAATATAGGTCATAAATTACATTGCATATTGTGGGACCAAAAATAGTTCGATTTAATTTACCTTAGTATAAATGTTCACATAAAAAAAGTTACAGCCCTTTGAAGTTACAAAATAAAAATCGATTTTTTCCAATACATCGAAAACAATTTGAGATTTCTTACTGAAAACGGACATGTGGTATTCTTATGGCAGGAACATCTTAAAAAAATTATAATGAAATTTATGCACCCCATAAAAATTTTATGGAGGTTTTGTTCCCTTAAAAGCCCCCAAACTTTTGTGTACGTTCCAATTAAACGTTCCATTAGTTAAACACAATGTTTTTAAAACTTAGTACTTTTTCGAAAAGCTAGTTTTTATCGAGATATTTTGAATATTTGTCAAATGCACCACATATTTGTATACTGTTACGTACGATTATTTATAGAGACCTGGTAATAATATGACAACTTATTTTGACATTTATAAATTACAGTTTGAGGTAAATTTTGAACAATATTAGAAAAGAAGCCACACCTCGATAAAAGGTGCCTTATCGGAAAAATACTAAGAGGAAAAAAGTTTTAAAAACACTGTGTTTAACTAATGGTACCGCAATAATAGTTTTATTGGAACGTACACAAACATTTGGGGGGTTTAAAGGCACAAAACCCCCATAAAATTTTTATGTAAACATATTAAAAAGAAGCCGCATCTCGGTTAAAACTGGTTTATCGAAAAAATACTGAGAGGAAAAAAGTTTTAAAAATATTGTATTTAACTAATGATACCACAATAATAATTTAATTGGAACGTACATAAAAGTTTGGGGGGGGGTTAAAGGGAAGAAACCCCCCATAAAATTTTTATGGGGTGCACAACTTTCACTATAATTTCTTTTTAAAATGTTCCTACCATAGGAATGCCACGTGTCCATTTTCATTAAAAAATCTGTAATAGTTTTCGATATATCGGAAAAAATCGATTTTCATTTTGTAACTTCAAAGGGCTGTAACTTTTTTCGTGTGCATATTTGTACTAAGGTAAGTTAGGTTCAGTCGAACTATTTTTGGTCCCAGAATATGGGATTTATTTTATGACCTGTATTTTTGTTACACCCTGTATTATATCATATATTACATCTCACACCGCTTACTATCGTAATGAGTAAGCCCTGCATACACGGAGTCCCGGAACCATAATATACATATTATTTTTTATTACGCAGATAAAAGGGAGGGGAGAGAGTTATTAACTATTACGAGAAAAGCAAAAAACGTGCTGTCTCAGTCATTGAACATAAAGAAAGATCATGTTTTGGTTAAGGAATCTAAGAGAATGGACTTGCTGCCGAAGTATAGAAGAATTTTTATGAACCTCAGGGAACAGGGACACATTTGTATATTTGCTCACCAACATCTAATAGTGGAAAAGTAGATCAATAAGTAGGTACGGATATAAAATGAACGAAAACTAGACTGTTCAAGATAAGTACATTAAATTTAGTTTTACCTTAGAAAATAAAGCTATTACCATTGTATAACTAGACATTGTATCCTTTCTGAAACAATGCTATTACATACTATATAACAAAATTGTAAATCTATCTACCACTAAAAAAGATATCCAAGAAAGCGAAAAGTGAGTAGAATGCTGAACATTTTATTTTTACTGTTCTAATTTGTCATTTATCAAAGTACAATTTATTATTGTTTTAGATGTACT
Organism: Diabrotica virgifera virgifera; assembly: GCF_917563875.1. Taxonomy (NCBI): domain Eukaryota; kingdom Metazoa; phylum Arthropoda; class Insecta; order Coleoptera; family Chrysomelidae; genus Diabrotica; species Diabrotica virgifera. The sequence goes on along the minus strand of NC_065448.1, from coordinate 104,945,592 downwards.
TATTTAAAAAAGTGTTCCTAGGAAAAATATTACCTAAAATTTTTTTGGAAAGTGGCATAAAATGTCTAAAAACAAACTAAACGGTAAGTTTATAAACTAAATTACAGTGGGCAAAAGATACTGCAGCATCAAGGATATATGCGGGGATTCGATATGGGAGATGAGAAAAGACCATTCAGTTCCCAAATATAAAATGGAAATACCTTTCAAGGTGGAAATACACTCCAGGGAGGTATGGTGAAATCCTGGCAGATATCCGAAGTATGAAGGCCACACCTAGTATACAGATGAGTCCAAGACAGAAAATGGGTTGGGATCAGGAGTACATAGTGAAAATAAGGACTATAACGGTTCCATCCCACTAAGAGAATATACCTTGCATTTCAGGAAGAGGTATATATGTAATCCAGGACTGTGCAGGATAAACAGATTGAGGACTTATACTAATAAGAGAATCAATATCTGTTCAGACCACCAAGCGGCCTTGAGAGCTTTAAAAGACCCAAGGATAACCTCCAGGCTTGTATGGGAATGCCGCGAAGAACTTGAAATCCTGGCGGAACATAACGAGGTAAAAGTCATATGGGTTCCTGGACATCAAAGAATCGCTGTCAATGAGAAATTTGACGAACTTGCTAGACGAGGCTCAGCAACAAGATACTTCGATTCAGAACCGGCAGTGGGCGTTCCCAAAAACACAATCAGAGACCGATTAAGCTGCTGGATACGAAGCAAACATAAAGAATACTGGGAAAAATTCCCACACAAAGGCATGGGAAATGCACACAAAGGCATGGGAAATGCACGCGCAGACATGCGCGAAAAGAGCTGAAGAACTGCACAAAATGAACAGGAATCAGCTCGAAATCATTACAGGTTTTCAAACTGGACATTTTCCAGTAAAAGGACACCTACACACGATAAACTGGGGATCTCAATTGCAATAGCAAAACTATGAAATAAAGAGACCGATACAGTTAGATAGGCCTGGATACCGCGTACCAAAAAAGTTGATTAACAGCAAGCTGAAAATTTGTTAACAGCTTAACGGTGTCTAGTTGGACAAACTTGGATGTACCGGAACACTGGAACAGGGGAAGTTTTAATTGTGGAACAGTTTAAAAATTTGGAACGTCAGATTACGAAAACGTCCCATGTAATTTGTCGGATAGAACATCCAATTGATGTTCTATTAGTGATGACTGTTATTAGTAACCAACATTATTCCTGTCATTTGACATGTTCTTCGTGTTCCACTCATTAAAATGCCCAGTTGGTGACAAACACCATTTTGATTTTTGCATGAGAGTTTAATGAAATGGTAACAAATCAATTTGAAGTTCTGTCCGACAAAATACATGTGCCGTTTTCGTAGTCTGACATTCCAAATTTTTAACCTGTGCCACAATTAAAACTTTCCCTGTTCCAGTGTTCCCGTACATCAAAGTTTGTCCGACTAGACACCGTTAAGCTATTAACAAATTCTTAGCTTGCTATTAATCAACTTTTTTTTTTGGTACGCGGGATCCAGGTCTAAGATATATATTGTGCGACTGCGTGGCACTGGATCGAAACAGACAAGCAATATATGGGAACTGCAGACCAAGTCCGAAAGCATATGGCACTAACCCAATGGACCTTTGCAGGCTAGTGAAGGGTATTACTATATTGGATTGGGTGTCATGAGAACAAACGGAAGAAATCACAATAAGCCAAAAAGCTGCAGTGCGACCCAGTGCCGGATTTACCACTAGGCCGACTAGGCCGCGGCCTAGGGCCGCAAGCAAAAGAGGATCGCATCGTTTTGTAAAAAAAACTTTTTTGGTAAAAAAATTGAATTTTTGTGTTCCAAAATTGCGATATGAGAGGCCATATGATAATGAATCGAATATGTCAGGCAAATATATAGGTTTACAAGCGCTAATAAAAGAACATAACAAATTAACTGAGCATGTTCCATACTCCGCTCATTCATTGAATCTAGTAGTCATACATGCGACTGATTGTTGTTTGGCAGTAACAAAACTATTCATGTTTATTCAAGAATTTTACGTTTTCATGAGTACATTTACGTCAAGATAAGCCGTGTTGGAAAACATTGTCAAAAATAGCAATAACGAAAAGAAACTCCTTCCAAAAAGAGTAAACGTTACAAGATGCCAAATGGCATGCTGTAAAAGCTATTTTAGTTAACTACTTGAGCTACTACGATGCAGTAAAAAAAATATCAGCGGATACAGGGAAAATAAATGTGAGCCGAGCTGAAGCTAATGGAACCAGTAAACAATTTTTCAAATTAGAGAATGCTATTCTACTAAACATGTGGTATGGTATTTTACAACGTTTTGGCAAGAGTAGCAAAACATTACAAAATACTGCTACAGACTTGAATGTGTCTTGCAACATATACAAATCTCTAAAGCAGTACGTATTGAGTCTGAGAGACAACTTCCTGATACCTATGAAAAAAGAGGAAAAGAGTTGTCTAAAAATGAAACCTACATTAGTGAAATAAAAAGATGAACGCAAAAAAAGCTCTCCCTAGCGAAGACAAGCAAGATAAATCCACTGAACTCCACTTTAATGGCAAAGAAAAACTTGGATTTTTAAACAACTGGAAATGAAGAACTTGGATTTTTAAAAAACGTTAATTTCCAATGAAGAAATCGGGGAAAAAGCTTCTATTTTGGCTAAAAAGTATCAAATCGACATATTATGTAGATGGTGACTTTGGAGAAGAGTGTGTACAGTTCAAAGGCTTTGTTGAAGGTATATTTGATGAAGAGAGAGAACCTTATGATAACAAGATTACCAAACCTCCGAGGAATACACTTTTGGAGTATCTGAAACTCATTCGTGAAAAACAGTTAACAACATTATTTCCGAATAAGGACACGGCTCTGCGTATTTGTCATTCATGCGCATTTTGCTCATGAATAATGACATTTTATGTATCTGGAGAAAGATCATTCAGCGTGTTGAAAATAATCAGAAACTACTTGAGGAACTCGACTTCTGACGAAGATTCTAGATTGTCTAGTTTGACTAGTTTTGTTTCAAATGCTGAGGTTTTTCAAGCCTTAGACTTTGATTTAATTAAAGATTTTGCAGCCAAAAAAGCTAGAAAAGTGAGTGTTTAGAGTTTAGATATGAGATTTATTATGAGTATGGAGTGGAGTGAGTGTCAATGTTAATCACTAATCCAACAAATTAAGAACATGACATTGACGTTTTTCAGTATAAGAGAATAATATGAGAATTGAACGATCTAGAAGTTTATTTGTTGTATTCTTAATATTGTTAGAGCTGTTTTAGGGTTTTATCCAAATTTACCAAGTTTGTTTCTTATGTATTAATATGAAATGTGTTTTATACTTTAATTACACCCTCGTGTGAAGTTATCGGGGGCCGCTCGGGGTAATTTGGCCTAGGGCCGCAAGTACTCTAAATCCGGCACTAGTGAGACCGAGGTGCATGCGCCAACTGATTCCAGAAAGAAAAAAAGTTTATAAAATAAGAAAAGTTTATTCCTCTCTCTTTAGAAAGTGTTTTAAGTTGCATTTAATTTTACTGGAGCAAAAATACTTTTTTCCAATCTTTCAAATATTTTGAGGAAATGCGAAAGGGAGTTTTAAAGTGTTTTTAGATTGAAGTCCCGATTTATCTTGGTTTTAGGAGCATATCCCATCATCCCTAATAGCTAAGTACATAATTTTCTAATTGCAAAAGTAATTGACTATGTAACTAAATTACTTATTAACTCGCTATATACCTGCGGTATTTAAATCTTCAAATTACCATAATTTGGTTATGATTATGTATAACACTATTTAAAAATAAATTAAAATGCGACCTAATACGGAAGAGCAAAAACATTATAATAGATACAACTTGCAACGGAGTATAATTAGTATTAGTCTGAGAAAAGTTATTTACCAGCAATTTTATTGCTGGAATCGAATCTTATGATTGTATATATTAATAATATAGGTATGCAAAGCCCGCAGATAGAGTGCTACTTTTTTATAAACAAAATGGCGCCCGAAAATCGTGTTTTTTTCAATTTCTGCTCTATAACTCCAAAGATTTTAGCTTAACACCAAAAACACCCAAATAAAATTCACCGCAATTAAATTCTGCATAGAGACGTGTTTTTCCCGATTTACTTCGACGAAAATTTTTCCCGGAAAATTTCTATTTCCAGACAACAAATTTTCGAGAAACTGTCGCATTATTGTCAATTTATTCTCACTCTCTTGTGATATTATACCCGATTATTTTTTGATGATTTTAACTTCCAATCGTATAGTAAGATATTTGATCACGTGTTTAATTCTGTCCAATCAGATTAAAATTATACTGAGAATTATCGACTGTAAAAAATTACCGATAGAATTTTTTTAACTAGATTGTTTCTGTTTAATGACAACCAGTTTCCTAGTTTTGACAACTGGCACATTTAAGAAAATATCCATAATATACGTATTAAAAAATAATTTTACGAATATCACACGACAGTAAGAATAAATAAGAAAATAATGCTTCATTTTTACTCAAATTTGTTGTCATTGGGCAATAGCCACTCGAGCCCTGCAGGCTCTCATGTCTATTGCCAGACAACAAATTTTCGAAAAACTGTCGCATTATTTTCAATTTATTCTCACTCTCTTGTGATATTATACCCGATTATTTTTGATAATATCCCGTCGTCAAGTATTACGTCAGATGCCCTTCGTTACTACGCAAAAATGAACATTCAGTGACATTAATCACAATTAATGTTTTACAACTTGTCACAGAAAACACCAAGAAACAGGTTTAGAAAATATTCAGGTGAAGATATTAATAAAATATTAGTTATAATGATTTAAAAAGACATTTTTATTCATGAAATAATCTCAGCGAATTACCCTCAATTTTAATATTTTTTTCGAAAATTTTTATAGTAGGTATATATTTTTTACCTTTCTGAAGCCAATGAGACCTGTTTCAATGTTTCTAACTATTTAGAATGGGAAATAAGCCACAATATTATTAAAAAATGATTTTTATTAACGTTTCGACGCCCAAATCGGGTGCCGTTGTCAAAATACAAAATACTATTAATAATAAATAATAGATATAATAAATAATAATAAATATATTATAAATAATAGTATTTTGTATTTTGACAACGGCACCCGATTTGGGCGTCGAAACGTTAATAAAAATCATTTTTTAATAATATTGTGGCTTATTTCCCATTCTAAATAGTTAAAATTGTAAAAATGCCACAAGAAAATAGCTTCAGAACAACATTCAATGTTTCTGTCTTATTATAATAAAAGTTACGAATTGTTTAAAGTAAAAGGTGCAGATTCCTGAATCGCAAAGTTTAATCGCAAAAGTTGAGTGACAAAATTTGAAATTTAGCTTCTTAATCAAGTTTATGTTAAAATATAGAGTACGAAGAAAAAAACTTTATAGAGAAAAAAATGGTGCAACTTTTAATTTTAAGATAAACGTGATTTCATTTTTTTTTTATTTTTAGGGTAAATTGCGATTTTTACAATGTTTCCCTACCTAAAATTCAAAATAAACCTCATTTTCGTTTTCAGCATTATCAAAAACATAAACTATGATAAAAATTAGCTATTCACCACACCGTAGTCAGTATCTCGAAAATTAAGCGTTTTTTTTTTGAGGAGTGCCACTCGTTTATAAAGTCACATAACTTTTTTTCTATTTCATATTTTGACTTAAAATTTTTCAAAAACTTTCGTCATAACTTTGTTTTAATGCTGTATTGATTAAAATTATAAACTAGAAAGTTTGTCACCCAACTTTTTAAAGTAAACATAAAACTAACGAAATCTGACGACAAAATGTTTAAAAATTAATAACGTCTCGTTTAATTTGTTCAAACATCTCGGACAAATCTCATTGTTATTTAAATTCTTTAAGTATGATACAATAAAATTTTCAAAAGGAAATATTGGCAGCGACCAAAGATATAGCGAGGTAAATATCAAATTATCAAAATTGATTTTTCGCATTTTTGCATAAAATTTGATTTTTGCACATGTTCCACCAATTCTAGCTAAAAATAAACTTCTATTCGGATTTAGCGACCTCGAAAATATAAAGAATGAACAAAATTTGCCATTTACCTATCACGGTCGCTTTTTAGATTTCTAAGCCCCAAATTAGGGGTGTGCCGCTCGCCTAGATCGACTTGTTGCCCTCGTGACACTTTGACATAATTTCACTCCCGTTCGGGTCGTGAAATTAAAACTGTCAAAGTGTCACTCGGGAAACAAATCGATAATTTTAGAGCCCTCGTGCAATTACTACTGATAATTTTTGATAATTCAAAAGTATTACGTCAGATGACCTTCGTTGCTACGCAAAAATACATTAACTTACATTAATAATCACAATTAATGTTTTACGACGTGTCACAGAAAACACCAACAAACAGTTTTAGCAAATATTCGAAACAAATCGATAATTTTAGAGCTCTCGTGCAATTACTACTGATAATTTTTGATAATTCAAAAGTATTACGTCAGATGACCTTCGTTGCTACGCAAAAATACATTATAGTCCAGGGCGCATCTGTTTTTTTGCAGAAATTGCTTGAAAATAAATCAAATAATAATATTTGAGTTATCCTCCCTCTCAAAAAGGTCCGGAACATTGTTTAAATAATCAAAATGTCAAAAATTGAAGGAAAAATTCGATTTTTTTCTTCGTTTTTTGATTATAACTTTAAAAGTATTCATTTCCGAGAAAAGTTGTACTAACATAAAAGTTGCGTAATTAAATTTCCTATAATATAGAATTGGTTAAAAATTTAAAAAATAGTCACCCTAGTTGCAAAATAGCAATAATTGCGAAAAAACCATACAAAAACAAGTATTCGCATTTTACGTTTTTCAGCCATTTATGCTAGACTTAGGACCTTCATATTTCACCCAGAAAAACTTTGTGATATAGTAAAACAATACTGTAAATTTCATTAAGATCGGTTCAATAGATTTTGCAAAATAAATTTTGCAATCCAGCTTTCGCAAAAAAAATTCATTTTTTCAAAATATTACAGGACTGAAAATAAAGCAGATAGCAAGTTGATTTTTTTTTGCTTATAGAAGTGTACGGTACCTTTCATTTGCAATTTTCAAAATTAAAATCGATTAATTACCACGGCGTCAGAAAATTTTTGAAATAAACAATAATTTTTGGTGCTACGCGCAGGACAGCGGTGTTCGATTCACACAAGTTGATTTCCACCAAAATTTCTTCCAATCTTTATCTAATATATTATTTTCTTACTCTATATTTTGCTGTATTTTAATATTTTAATTCCACAAAAATCAAACTAATTTTATTATTGTTTGTGAAATATTGTTTAAACAATTGCATATGTTTCAAAATAATAAACTTTTATTATTTAAGTTAAAATATATTAACAAAGAAAGTTTTTGCTAATAAAAGTGTTATTTCAAAGGATAGAGTATGTGTTTTTATTTTGCAATAAACAATTTATTTATTTATATCGAAATGTAATAAAAATTAAAATGTATCAATCATTATCAAAGGTCATTGGAATGCCCAATCAAAACAAACTATCCGCTGTCCTGCGCGTAGCACCAATAATTAATGTTTATTTAAAAAAATTCCTGACGCCGTGGTGTTAATCGATTTTAATTTTGCAAAATTGCAAATGAAAGGTATAGTACACTTCTATACGCACAAAAAGTGTCAACTTGCTATCTGCTTTATTTTCAGTCCTGTAACATTTTGAAAACATGATTTTTTTTTACGAAAGCTGGATTGGAAAATTTATTTTGCAAAATCTATTGAACCGATCTTAATGAAATATACAGTATTGTTTTACTGTATCATATAGTTTTTCAGGGTGAAATATGAAGGTCCTAGGTGTAGCATAAATGGTTGAAAGACGTATAATGCGAATACTTGTTTTTGTATGTTTTTTCACAATTATTGCTATTTTGCAACAAGGGTGAATATTTGTTAAAATTTTTAACCAATTCTATATTGTAGGAAATTTAATTATGCAACTTTTATGTTAGTACAACTTTTCTCGAAAATGAATAGTTTTAAAGTTATAATCAAAAAACCAAGAAAAAAATCGAATTTTTCCTTAATTTTTTGACATTTTGATTATTTAAACAATGTTCCGGACCTTTTTGAGAGGGAGGATAACTCAAATATTATTATTTGATTTATTTTCAAGCAATTTCTGCAAAAAAATTTGAGTCACCTCTCAACGTCCAAATGTACTAATGTTTTTACAGATGCGCCCTGGTCTATTACCTAACATTAATAATCACAATTAATGTTTTACGACGTGTCACAGAAAACACCAACAAACAGTTTTAGCAAATATTCAGGTGAAGATATCAATTAGTTATTAGTTAAAATGATTTAAAAAGACAGACAGTTTTATTCATGAACTAATCTTACCGAATTACTCACGAGCTCTTAAATTATCGATTTCTATCTCCAACTGTCAAAGTGTCACTCGGAATGCAAATCAATAATTTTAGAGCTCTCGTGTAATTACTACTGAAAATAAATAATATGCAAGGGTTGCAACGAGTTACTTGAAAACAATATTAACTTATTGCCTTATTAAGAAAATATTCAAGGTAGATGTAGGTATATGTAAATGTATGTTTAACAATAGGTTTTCCATCTCGCCACTTTTTCTGAATTCTCTACATTCTACATTTTTATACATATACATACTTATATCTCATGCACTTGTTTATTGTATCTATGCAAAAAATATATACTTTTTTGTTAATAAATACACCGTTTATGGCAGTTTAAATCCCAATTAATTCTTGAAAACTTTTAATTAGTCATTTATTTCCTGAAATGTTGATGGGATTTTTCACTCGAAATTTACGCACTGTTTCATTTGATACTTCCGACACTCCAGATGTTTTAGAACTCCATGTACTGCGGTTTTAGAATTACAAAAAAAGACATATATTATGTAATATTTTTATTCCCAGTATTGTCGACAATCTTAAAAAGAAACAAGTTTCCGATATAATCCATTCACTCACGGTAAAATATTGCAAAACCTCCAGATTTTAAAGAACCGCTTGGATTGACATGAAATTTGGCATACCTACGCATAGCTGATATGTCGAAGAAAAAAAGTGATATTGTGCCGATGTGTGCTTTTGACCAAGCGGTGAGTTTCACTCCTTCTCGGGGTGAAAAAATATACGTTTAAAGTAAGTCCGGAAATGGATAAACTGACTAATTCTAAGCAACTTTTGTTCTATAAAGAGTTTTTTTATTCAATTGAAGCTGAATATTAATGAGTCTCTTAGATAGCCGGTACCACTTTACTGGTCTTACACAGGCTTTATACAGTGAGGACGTTTGAGTTGGAATAAATTCGTTTTCTCCGGAATGGGCGACTCTAGAGATAAATCCCGAAACAGGTCGATTTTTATTTTTAAATTATAATTTTTTTGGCATATATATCATACTAGTGACGTCATCCATCTGGGCGTGATGACGTAACCGATGATTTTTTTTAATGAGAATAGGGGTTGTCTGATAGCGCATTCGAAAGCTTATTCAGTGCTCTGTTCACTAATATAAATATTACCATAATTATTTATACAGAGTGCCCAAAAATAATTTTTTGAATTAAATTAATTGAGACAAAAAGAAGAATGTATATAATTTTTTTAATTCGATATACATTTTACTTTTGTCCGAATACAGCAAAAAAATGTTTATTTAATAAATAAATATTGGTTTTCGCTTAATTAATATAAAAGCTGCCACCCACCTGCCTCTTAGCAGTTTTAACATTTAATTTAAGCGAAAAGCAATGTTTATTTTTCAAATTAACATTTTTTCTGTTTGCCTCCAGCAGTAAAATGTATTTTGCATTAAATAAATTACATACATTCTTCTTTTTGTCTCAATTAATTTAATAAAAAATTTTTTGGCACCCTGTACAAATAATTCATCATCATCAGGGCTTTCCATTCCAGGTGGAATGTTTGCCGCTCTTATTTAGAGCTCTCAGATTCGCTTATTGCGGTGAATCACTCCGCATTCCACTTGTATGTTGTCAAAGTTTGTTGTATGACTTGGCTTTCGTTACTATTTTCTTCCACTCATTTCGATATGTGCATAGTTCCCTCCAGTTTCTCACTTCCAGAATTTTGATATCTCTCATGACCTGGTCCTCCCATCTCTCTCTGGGTCTTCCTCTTGGTCTTTCAGTTGCCGGTTTCCACTTGGTGATCTTCTTAATCAGTCGGTCGTTTTTCCTTCTTTCTATGTGTCCCAGCCATCTCAGCCTCTGTGATTTAATAAATCTAACTATATCTTCTCCCTTCATTATGTCCCTTAGTTCATGGTTCATTCTTCTTCTCATTTCTCCGTTGTCCATTCTTATCGGGCCCATAATGCGTCTGAGGATTTTCCTTTCGAATATTCTCAATTTTTCTTCATCTTTTTCCGTGAGGCACATTGTCTCAGCTGCGTACGTAACTACTGGTCTGATTGCAACTCTGTATATTTTCAGTTTTGTATTTCTGGATAAGATCCTTCATAAGCCTATGATATCTCCAGTATGTTTTGTTGCCTGTTAGTATTCGTTCCGTTACTTCTTCACTTCTCTTGTTTTGGCCATTCACTATTACTCCCAAATATTTAAATTGTTGGACTCTTTCAAAAATGTAGTTTTCTATTTTGATTTCTCTCATCCTGTTATCTTCTCTTCTAGAGCAGAGTAGATATTTTGTTTTTCCTTCGTTAATTTCTAGACCTCTTTTCCGTGCTTCTTTTGCCAGGATTGTTACTGCTTCTTTTAATCTTTCCTTGTCTCTTCCCATAAGAACTAAATCATCTGCATATGCAACTATTTGTGTTGAGGAGTGGTCTATAGTTCCTTTAATTTTGCTGGCCTTGACTGTTCCTTCTACTGCTATGTTGAATAATGTGGTTGACAGGGAGTCGCCTTGTCGCACTCCTGTTTCTATTGCAATTGATTTTGTGCTACCTTCTTCTGTTGTTACTTTGGCTCGAGCTCCATCCATGGTCATTTTTGTTAATCTGATTAATTTTGCTGGTATATCTTGATTTTTCATTTCAATAAATAATTTATTTCTTCCAATACAGTCAAAGGCTTGTCTGAAGTCTACGAAGAGGATGTGGAGTTCTATGTTGTGTTCGTGGCATTTTTCGATTGTTTGTGTAACTATGTGAATCGCATCTGTAGTGCGTATGATCTGACATCGTGCATTATTGCTTTCCATTTTTTGGATATTAGTATGTGATCTATCTGATTGCCATCTGTTGTGCCAGGTATCAACCATGTTACTTTATGCTCTCTTCTGTGCATGAAGTTTGTACTTATAATGTAACTGTTTGTTATTGCTGCTAGTTGGCATAATTTTCTTCCGTTATCGTTTGTCTCGTTATGAATAGTTTCTTTCCCTGCTACTTCCTTATACTGGTTTTCTTTGCCTACTTTTGCATTGAAGTCACCAACCATTAGTACTATATCATTTCTGGGTAATCTTTCATATAATTCTTCCAGTTGTTCATACAATTCAATTTTATCATTTTCTGGTGCGTTTTCTGTGGGTGCATATATGTTTATGATTGTCATATTGGCTTGTTTGTTTTCTACTTTTATATACGACATTCGCCCATTTATCGCTTTAAATTCTATAACTTTGTCCCTAATCTTACTGTTAACCATGAATGCTGTACCGTTTTTTCCTTGCTTGTTTTCTCCCGAGTAGTATATTGTGTAGTTTTTCTTTTTGATATTTCCTTCTCCCTTCCATCGTACTTCTTGTAGTGCTAGTATGTCTATTCTGTATCTTTGCATTTCTCTTGCTACCTCTTCCATTTTTCCTGGTCTCAATAATGTTTGAACGTTCCAGGTTCCTACTTTTACTCTATTTTTCTTCTTGGTTTTTCTTTTTCTATCTCTTTTTCTTATGTTTGATTCGTTGTTCTTTTTCCGTGCTAGTTTCGTTTTCAGGTTTTCATTCATTTTCTTTACAGTCTCTTTACATTCCATAAATGCGTTTTCCATATTCGTTTGCCGGTATGTTTTAGTGATACTAGTCGTTTGTTCTTTACTATGTGCTACTTTTACATACAATCTCAGTTTTTTGGCTTTGTGCCGGAATTATGTGCAGTCTTGGTTATTTTCGCCATATTTTCTGATTCATTTACGTCATCTCCTGGTGATCTTTCCGTATATGTTCTTCCTCTGGGTTTTCCTTGAGGTGTTTTAGTATTCATCATTTCGCTTTGTGTCCTCTTCTATCCTAAGCTTTCCTCAGTATATGTTTTGTCGTTTATTTTTAGCTTATTATAATTTAGCGATGCCTTCTGGCCCCTTTCTCTTGCTTCCTTTAAGTGTTGTTTCAGTATTTTTCTCTGGTCTTGTATCTCCTTAGAATAATCTTCACTTAGGTAAATGTCTGTTCCTTTTAGTCTTTTCGATTGGTTCAATATTTCGGTTCTTTTGGAACCGCTTTTAAGTTCCAGTAGTATAGGTCTCGGTAACTGTCTTAGGGGATCTCTTTGTATACCAACGCGTTTTATGTCTATTATATCTGTGTGTTCATTTAGTGGAACTTGGATTTTAATTGCCATATTTTGTATACTTTTTATCATATCATTTTCTTGTTCACCTTCTTTCTCTGTTATACCGTATACTATAATATTTTTCTTTCTTAACTCTCTTTCTAGATCTTCTATTCTTTTTTCGTGTACTTTATTTTCTGATTTTAATGCTATATTTTCAGCTTTTAATTCTGCGATTTCCAGTTTCATGAGCTGTAAATCATTTTGCACTTCATTTAGTTTTTGTTCTATTCTTATGCCTCTATTATCCATACAATCTAATTTTTCACTCATCTTTTTCATCATTTCCTCCATCTTTTTTTCGACTATGGATTATTTTTCTAAATCTCTAGGCTAGCGTTAGAATCTTTCTCACTTCGACGGTTCGTAAGACTTTGCTTTTATCCAATCTCAGAGATTAGAATTTTACTATTTTGTTACGTAGCGTAAAATGAGCCACACCCGTTTCAACCACGCGGAGGTGTGTCCACTTATCCACGCACCAAAAATATTCGTATTTTTCGGAAGTATTCTTATTTTTATTTACTGTAGATTGTTCTTTTTATTTTAAATCCGGCAACACTGCTTAAAATTCAAACAGAACTTCGCCTCTGCTATACTTAACTATGTACAAATAATTATCTATGTTAATTTTCTATTATTGAATAGAGAATTGAATAACCTTTTGAAGGAGCTATCACACGACCCCTGTTCTCATTAAAAAGAAATCATCGATTACGTCATCACTCCCAGATGGATGACGTCACTAGTATGATATATATGCCAAAAAATTATAATTTAAAAATAAAAATCGACCTGTTTCAGGATTTATCTCCAGAGTCACCGATTCTCTAGAAAATGAATTTATTCCAACTCAAACGTCTCCCTGTATCCGGATTTTGCTCTCCACGTTTTTTTCTTCTTTTATGGCCTTTGGGAACTGCGTCCATTTAGCCCGCAACACTTCTTTAAATCAACGCCTGACCATCATACACCAAGACCATTACGAATCCAATCGAAAAATCAAGGGTCGGGAAGGGAAAAAATCTTTTCGCACCCAGGTCGTTCAGGGTGACTAACCACAGGGATACGGGGTATTATTAATTTACACGACTAATTTTATAATTTAAAGTTTCAATTTACACGATTTAACATAATCTAGAAGAATCCTCATATTATTTGTTTCTCCATATAATATCCCTTAAGTATTCCGATATTCTGGCTGCCTTATTGACTTGTTTTTATGACTTGTTAGGCAAGCCGCACACCAACGAAACATGAAACGAAAAACATGAAACATGAAACGTAAAACACGTTTCATGAAAATTAAACGCGGCTAAACAAATCTTGAAGTCAGCCTACCAATGAAACGAGTGTGATTCATGCTCATAACACATTTTTATTTTCGAAAAGTTTCATAAATGGTCGAACGTCTATTTGTTTAGCAGTGTTTTATTTCCATGAAACGTGATTTACGTTTCATGTTTCTTTGATGTGTAACAAGCCTTACAGCTTACATTTGATGGGGCTCTTGGCTATAACTATTGACTGGGTCTTTTCATGGAATATTAACACGTTTAACTTGTGTGCTCTTAGGCAAGCCGCACACCAACGAAACATGAAACGTAAAACATGAAACATGAAACAAAAAACACGTTTCATGAAAATAAAACACGGCTAAACAAATCTTGAAGACCGCCTACCAATGAAACGAGTGTGATTCATGCTCAAAAACATTTTTATTTTCGGAGAGTTTCATAAATAACCGGACGTTTATTTATTTAGCAGTGTTTTATTTTCATGAAACGTGATTTACGTTTCATGTTTCTTTGATGTGCGGCCTGCCTTATATTGAATCTGAAAGCTTTCTGTTTCAGTAGTCCAGTCGGGTTAGACGAATAACAGGCCTAACCTTGCATTAGGAGCTGCCCCAAATTTTATTATTCTAATCTTTAGAGAGGATCAATAGTAGTGTAAATTTAAAATCTCGACTGAATTTCGCCGTTGCGTTAGCGTTGCATCTTGATTTTAAACTAGAACCGTTTTTGCTCAATATCTACGCCATTTTTAACTTTTCGACAAATAGTATATCAACCAAAATTGATAAAAATGTGATTTTCTATAATTTATATTATTACAATTTTTTTGTGCGGTCGATATTTTCCGAGTTATGGCGGAAAATATTGACAGTTAGAGCATAGTTATTGAATTATTTCGTTTATTATTAGTTTTACAACAAAAATGTCTCTATACAAAAACATAGAAAATTAAATTTTACACAATTTTTATTTTTTTCATTTTTTTGCTAAAATTAATATTTAAGGTAGTACGTATGCGGTAATGGCGCGAGCTTAAGACCTGATTGATTTTATAGCAAATGTTTTTGTTCAATATCTACGCCATTTTCAACAAAAATTGTTCAAAATATAATTTCCTACAATTTCTTTTTAGCAATTTTTTTTCATGCGGTTGATAATTTCCGAGTTACATGGGAACATAATAAAAAGTGGTGGAGGGAGCATAATTATTGAATTGAATCTTGTTTCCGAGCTGCCCAAATTTTATAATTCTATCCTTTAGGAGAGATCAATAGTAGTGTAAATTTAAAATCTCGACTGAATTCCGCGGTTGCATTAGCCGCCATATTGATTTTAAATGAGAACTGTTGTTGCTTAATATCTCCGCCATTTTCAACTTTTCGACAAAAATGGTATGAGAGAAAATTGTTGGAAATGCAATATCCTACAATTTTTTTTGCACAATTTTTTTATGCGATCAATATTCTCCGAGTTAAGCGGAGGGGAAGCATAATTATTGAATTGTCTTATTTATTATTAACTTTACGACATAATTATACATAAACAAAAATAAAGAGAATTATATTTTATACAATTTCTGAAACTTCAATGAAACATCAACCAAACTAAGTATATAAAAGACATAAATAATAACTTGCATTAAATTCACTTAATTTTATTAACTAGCGGGTTTTATTGGTTGAATTTCTCTGTCGATATTTTAAGTTTCATGTTAGCCAATATATTTTAATATTTCAACAATTTTTTTTTAATTTTGGACTCTGTTGGGGGGAATTTTCCCATCCCCCCCCTTGTAGACACGCCACTGGTTCTCTCGAAAATTGTAGTAAATCGTAATTGCCACAATTTCAGCTCTTACACTTTTTGTCTAAAAGTTGAAAATGGCAGAGATATTGAACAAAAACAATTGCTATAAAATCAACCAGGTCTTACGCTAGCACCTTTACCGCAAACGTACTACCTTAAATATTGATTTTATCAAAAAAATGAACGACATCAAAATTGTACAAAATTTAATTCTCTTAATTTTTGTATAGGTACATATTTGTTGTAAAACTAATAATAAACGAGATAATTCAATAATTATGCTCCAACTGTCACTATTTTCCCCTCATAACTCGGAAAATATTGACCGCACGAAAAAATTATAATAAATGAAATTATAGAAAATCGCATTTTCAACAATTTCAGTTTATAGACTTT
The DNA here is from genome assembly GCF_917563875.1 of Diabrotica virgifera virgifera. NCBI lineage: Eukaryota > Metazoa > Arthropoda > Insecta > Coleoptera > Chrysomelidae > Diabrotica > Diabrotica virgifera. Next base: position 104,929,438 of record NC_065448.1, on the reverse strand, counting down.
TTGTCGAAAAATTGAAAATGGCGGATATTATGCAAAAACCGTTCTCGTTTAATATCAAGATGGCGACTAACGCAACGGTGGAATTCAGTCTAGATTTTAAATTTATACTAATATTGACCCTCCCTAAAGATTAGAAAAATAAAATTTGGGGCAGCTCGTAATGCAAGGTCAAATGCTATCCCGACTGGGCTACAGGTTTTATAATGTTTCTTTGAATTTCGTTTCTAGTTTTTTGAATTTCTTTTCTAGTTTTAAAAATCTAGTTTTTTCTTTCTACCTCTTCCATAGCATACCACAGCATATTCCTTACCTTCTTTTGATCTCCATACGCTTTATGCTTCATTTCTACTGATCATATTTCCTAGTATTTTTGTTCATCTAACTATTCACTCTGTTTCCAACTTGTTTGTAAGGTAACTTTGAATGAGCGGTACAGCAAGGGATAAGGGCTTGTGGCTCGGTGACACTCATCCATAGATCCCTACCGGAAGGGCGTTGACGCCTAAAAAAGCGGTATATATATATATGTAGTTCCGGGATATATTTTTTACCATTCGTCTTTATAGAGGATTTTAGTGCTCTCGATTTCCAGGGATTCTACATTAAATTTTGTTATAGATATGGTTCGCTTCCCTTCTTCTCTTGAGTTTATATAATCCTAGCTTTGCATAAGATCAAACTATGTTGTATGACAGCATTAGTGCGGCCGATATGTGATACAATTGCACATTTAATGATACAAGCATATAATTTGGACCACATATACTACACATATAAAGGTTCAAATTTAGATATAAGACCATCTCAGATTTTACCTTTTACAAAAATGGCGGGGATTCAAAATGGCGACTATACATATGTGACTAATAGCCCGATAACTTTTGAACGAGACTTCAGATTTCAACCAAATTTGGTATATAGGTTCTTTTTTTGATGTACAAGATGGATGTGGTGAACCAGAAGAATCGGTTTACCAGAAGTTGTGTTTTTACTGGTTGTTTATGTGTTTTTTTTTTTCAATTTTTTCCCTCTGTATATATTAATTTTTCAAAAAGGTAATACCGCAATTGAATAGAGCATAAAATTATTTTGTAGAAAATATTTTGAAAATTTTAGTTATGTTAATTACCATAATGCATAATTTAATATGCATTAAATGCATAATGTATCTTCACATGTACCTATGTGTGACAGATTCGTACAAATATTATAAGAATTATTGTGAATTTAATCGTAGAAGCGTATAATTTGGACCACATATACTACACACATCAAGGTTCAAATTTAGATAAAAGGCCATCTCAGATTTTACTTTTTACAAAAATGGCGGGCATTCAAAATAGCGACTATACATATGTGACTAATAGCACGATAACTTTTGAACGAAAAGTACGATTTCAACCAAATTTGGTATATAGTTTCTTCTTTTGATGTGCAAGACCAAAGTCTTGAACCGGAATAATCGATTTACCAGAAGTTGTGTTTTTCCTGATTTTTATGTAAAAACATGTTGTTTTTCTAATAATTCTTTCACCCGGTATATACTAATTTTTCAAAAAGCTAATACCGGCGTTGAAAAGAGCGTAAAAATATTTTTAGGCAATATTTTGAACTCTTTAGTTACGTTAATTACCAATTAATAAATGCATAATGTATCTTCACATGTACCTATAAACCTATGTGCGGCAGATTCGTGCAAATAATATAAGAATTATTGTGCATTTAATGGTTATATTATATAATTTGGACCACACACACTACACATACAAAGATTCAAATTTAGATATGAGGCCATCTCAGATTTTATCTTTTACAAAAATGGCGGGCATACAAAATGAATCTGACGCACACAGGTACATCTGAAGATACGTTATGCATTTATTAAACTGTAATTAACATAACTAAAAAGTTCAAAATCTCTCGTAAAAATTATGTTTACACTCTTTTCAATGGCGGTATTAACTTTTTGAAAAATTGATATATACAGGGTGAAAGAATTGAAAAAAACAACAGATTTTTACATAAAAAAAAAACAGTAAAAACACAACTTCTGGTGAACCGATTCTTCCGGTTCAAAACCTCGATCTTATTCATCCAAAAAACAACCTTGATGACAAATTTGGCTGAAATCGGACTTTTCGTTCAAAAGCTATCGTGCTATTACTCACATATGTATAGCCGCCATTTTGAATACTCGCCATTTTTGTAAGAGGCAAAATCTGAGATGGCCTCATATCTGAATTTGAACTTTTGTATGTGTAGTATATGTGGTCCAAATTATATGCTTCTACCGTTAAATTCACAATAATTCTTATAATATTTGCACGAATCTGCCACACAAAGGTACATGTGAAGATACGTTATGCATTTATTAAATGGTAATTAACATAACTAAAAAGTTCAAAATATTTTCTAAAACATATTCTTACGCTCTTTTCAATGGTGGTATTACCATTATGAAAAATTAATATATACAGGGTAAAAAAATTGAAAATAAATTATTCACATAATATAAAATAGTTTTACATGAAAAACCAGGAAAAACACAACTTCTGGTAAACCGATTCTTCCAGTTCATGATATAGACCTTGTAAATCACAAAAAGAACCTATGTACCAAATTTGGTTGAAATCGGACTTTTCATTCAAAAGATATCGTGCTATTAGTCACATATGTATAGTCGCCCATTTTGAATGTCCGCCATTTTTGTAAAAGGCAAAATCTGAGATGGCCTCATATCTAAATTTGAACCTTTATATGTGCAGTATATGTAGCCCAATTTATATGCTTGTATCATTAAATGTGCAATTCTTATAAATATTTGCACGAATCTGCCGCACTACATTTGCTAACATAACATTTATAAAAATAATAATATGTAATAATAATATGTTTACGGAATATGTAACATTTATACGGAATTTATTATGGGAGCACAGGTTTATCACTTGTTCTCCGTTTCCATTTGCTAGGTCTTCGTTGAATCTCTGCATAATCTACAATTCTTTACACTGTAGGTACCGATTATTGTAACATTTTCTAGTATGTTCTGTAGCGCCTCAAAGAATTGTTCTCTTTCTTCCATCTTCCATTGCTTTCCATCAGGTGCATAGATGGACTTATAAAATGGATCTTTCTTCGGCGATATTTATTGTGACCTGCATTCTATGCTGGTTAAATATTTAACTCCTTCGGTGCTGTAGAAGTAGATTTGCTACTCCTGCCAGATCTCGAGCATCCTTCTCAACTCCACTATTATATAGAATAGTATATGATTTTGTCAGAGCCGTGCGGTACATCTTTTCAATATGATGCAAGTCTTCGAAATGCCGCCACCTAAATATTATTGAAACTTAATATAAGTATTTATTTTTATTAAATTAAATTACACAAAATTAACGAAAAGTTTTATTTTAAAAACAAAACATACTTTAAATTAAATGAAATAATATGTATTAACATTAAATAACATTTATGAAAATTACAGTTTTATCCTTTTGATTTTAATTTTGGCAAACTCGTCAATCAGATTGGTGTAGTCTAAAGTAGCAGCTAGTGAGGACTCTATTGAAATAAGTGCTAATTTTTTTAGTTTTGTTTGTCTTATGGAGCTTCGTAAATAGTTTTTAATCATTTTTAATTTTGAAAAACTTCTTTCCCCAAGCTACCGAGACAGAGAGTGTTAATAAAATTCTTAGGGCCAGTACTTTCTGCATCTCGCATGACAAAATTCCTCTAACCGGGTTTTAATCGGAACAGATAATACCGGCCCTTAGTAACTATATTTGGGTATAAAGAAATTAGGTTATTTTGGCACAAATAGTTCAAAACCTCTAAAGGTTTCACGGAGTATGGTATCATTTGGCATAAATCTGCAATAAATCTTATAGAAAATCATTTGCCTCTATATCCGATTCTTTTTCTATGAAAAGTATTGAATGAATATTTTCTAGTATTTTTCTAGTATTTTATCATCTTTCCCTTTTCTTATATTTCCCTCAATTTAAAAATATCATATAAAAATTTTAAAAATGGATAAAAATGGTATACATTTTTATTTTAAAATTTAAAATTAAAGGCAATGTTTAAATTATAGATGAAAAAATTTACTTTAAATTTATCTTTCTCTGTTGACAGCTAATCCACAGATCAAATTGACGCATTTTTCTCTTGCCTCAATATTCGTTTTCAGTAGGAAATTCGGAACTTATTTACAAGATTTTCTGCAATTTTATTATCAGTAATTTTCATTTGGTCATAGCCAAATTCTCAGTAAATTTTCATTTTTTCCATAGTTTCTGACATTTTTACACAATCTGACAAATTTATAGTTACATGTTGCAACATCTTCGATACTGAATTTATATAAAATAAAATATCATGCCAAAGAACTACACCGCATATAAATTTATAATTTTTAATATTTTTTACTAATCCTCGTGCTTTGACTTTAGTTTCTGAATTATTGTTGACGTCTTCTATTATTTCGAATAAGGCATTATGTATTTCACAAAATTGAAATCTTAGAGGTTTCAATGCATCTATTCGACTTAACCATCTAGTAGTACTCAACGGTTTTAGTGTTAGTTGTGAAACATGTTTTTTTCAGAACTTCCCAACGCTTTGTAAAACCCGAAATAAAGTGTACAGTTCTTGTATAATACAAAAAAAGTTTGTTATTTCTGTAGAAGGAGACGCTGCGTCATTTATGACTAAGGTGGCATGCGCAGGGCACGTAAAACGCCCTCAGATATTTTTCAAATATTCTGTTTTGCACACCCTTTCTTATTCCTTTAATATTAACCCTGTGATCATAACCTTGTCCTCTGAGCCGTTTTAAATCAGGAACTATTTTTTCCAAAATTTTCAAAATATGTAAGTTCTGTTAAACCTTTACCAGTTAAATATTTTCGGCTTACGCTTAGTCCTATATATACTTTTAATTATTGAGCGGCTCAATTTGTATTTTGATTTTACTGATTATGCCGCCCCCTTGTGATGCCGCTTGATGCGGCTGCCTCACCGCATCATAGCACCGCACGGCCCTGGATTTTGTTACCTAATGTTGCCTTTACCTTTATTCTTAGTTTCCGATATGGTGTATATGTTACGGGCAATAACGTAAATCCGGCCAATAACGTTAATAACCGGCCAATATCGACAATGGCCTGTTGAATTAGTCATTGTCGACAATGGCCGGATATTAACGTTATTGTCCATAAAAACTGGACATTGATGATAATTTTAAATTCTTGATAACATTTCCATTATTGTCCGGCCAATGTCAACAATGCCCGTTGTTAATCGGTCAATGTTGAAATTTAGACTAAAAGATACGTTATTATTTGCTTCCTTTCTCTGCTCGTGCTGAAATTACTCGTAGTAAATTTATGTAAAAAGTGTTACAAAATGCCATGGTTCACTATCTTGTCAAAATAAAAATGATTAGACTTCAAAAGCTATCTTATATAAAAAATAATATGACATTACACCTAATTTTATTTATTTATCAACATTGGCCATTTCCTTTTGGCCACTGTCGTTATTGACCGGTTATTGATGAAAACTCTAATTTTAGGTTATTTTTTTACAACATTGGCCAGGCCAGTAGCTAATTATAGCTAATGTTATTGTCGTTAATGGCCAGGTCGGGCATTGTCGATAATAACCAGTGGAAATGGACATTCACGACAACGCCCGGTGCCCGGTCTTTAACGTCAATGGCCAATTTACATCATTGTCCGTAACATATACAGGGTGAGGCAAATAAAGGGCCTATTAGAAATATCTCGAGAACTAAAGGCAACAGAATCATGAAAATTTGAATTAAGGGGTTTTGAAAAGTCATCTATTTAATGAAAATATTTTCATCTATTTGCTACTTTCGGTTATACCGGAAGTTGCTTACAACTTCGTTTTTTTAAATGGGACACCCTGTATATTTTTACATTTTTGGATTCTCTTCGATGTCTTCTTTCTTAAAATATGAGGTTTTGCAATGCTATACAGGGTGTTTTAAAAGATAATTACGTTTTTTTTATTAATTCCGTAGCAAAATTCACACCCTGTAGAATTGTAGTAGTTTGACATCTAAAATTCTACTTACGTTCAAATGATTTTTAATATAGTCTACTATTGTTAAGAATCATTAGTATGTATAGCTAAATTTTTAATTTTAGTATACAGGGTTGGTCGAAACTCGGAATGAGTATTTTCTGAGTTTTCTTAAATGGAACACCCTGTATTTTAGTATTGTAGTGAAATGATAATTTATGGTACTTTTCTATTTCTTAAGCATTCCCTATACCTAACTGCTTTAATTTGTGCTTAATTGTTAATCGCACCAACAATCATAACTACGTAGGTATTTTGATAGCTAAACCATTATTGGTACTTTTAAGGATCAGTCTGGATTAATATGTATTTATTTCTGAAAAATTATTTGTGATTGAATTTTTTCACGGCCAACCTAATAAAATTTTACGTATTTTTTGTTGCAATTAATGTTTAGCTTGAATCACCAATAACTCACAAATTAAAGCAATTAGGTATAGGAAATACTTATAAAATAAAAGTACCATGAAATATCATTTCATTACAATACTAAAATACAGGGTGTTCCATTTAAGAAAACTCAGAAAATATTCATTCCGAGTTTCGACCAACCCTGTATACTAAAATTTCAAAATTAGCTATACTAGTGATTCTTAACAATAGTAGACTATATTAAAAATCACCTGAACGTAAGAAGAGTTTTTAATGTCAAACTATTACAGTTCTACAGGGTGTGAATGTTGCGCTACGAAATTAATAAAAAAACGTAAATATCTTTTAAAATCCCTGTATAATATTACAAAACCTCATATTTTAAGAAAAAAGATACTGAGCAGAATCCAAAAATGTTAAAATATACAGGGTGTCCCATTTAAAAAAAAAACGAAGTTATAAGCAACTTCCGGTATAACCGGAAGTTGCAAAGAGATGAAAATATTTTCATTTAATAGATCATTCTTCAAAACCCCTTCATTCCAATTTTCATGATTCTGTTCCCTTTATTTCTCGAGATATTTCTAATAGGCGAGTTATCTGCCTCACCCTATATATCCATTTTTATGTTGTTTTAATCCTCGTATAATTTCTTGGCCTTTGGTATTCCAGGATGTGACGTCTCAATTTCTGAGTCTTATTTATATTCTTTTTTCATATTCGTTTCCGTTGTCGTACCATTTTGTCATCTTTGATCCGTCCGTTCTCCGGGGCTGTTCCAGTAGTTATGTGAGTAACGCCCTTCTTTACCAGAGTTACGTAACTAGCCTCACATGTTAACCCTACTTTGTCCAGACTTGGGACCGACATACACTGATAGCAATGACACCAGGTGGAGTTGTATCAAATTTATTATTATTTGTAACAAAACTCAGTAGATTTTATTATACTGTTAATTAGTCACACAAAATTAACTCATAAAAACCTGCATCGGATGAATAAACTTAAGAAGGAAGACGCAAAATCTTGGTCCAATGCTATTTAAATGAATTCATTTTTTTCGAATCCTGGGAAAACTAATAAAGATTTTTGAAAAATTTTAAGGCGGAACGAAAGATTACATTATTACCGAAGGCCAAAAGTTCCCGAAAACTTCTATAATGTTTATTTAATAAGTTACAGGGGTGAAAAAAAAGAGACAACTTAGTGTGATTTTTAATTTCAAATATTTCATTCAAAAGAAACTTCGTCCCTCGGTAATAATGCAATCTTTGATTCTGCATTTAATTTTTTTTTTAAATATTTATTAGTTTTCTCAGGAATCGAAAAAAAAAATGAATGCATTTAAATGTAATTAGACAAAGATTTTGCTACTTCAAGTAGCACATACCTATAATATTATTTGATTGTCTAAGCTTGATTGACACCTTTTTTAATAACACCTGAATTTTAATCCAAGTTTATGGCTGGAAAACTTTCTGTAAAATACGAATTTAAAAAGCAGACTTGACAAATGTTTACTTAACGTCTCGGATGAAGCGAATATAATATGAAATTGAAGCGGTGTTATAAATCGAAAAGTAGACATTTTATACTAAAAAAACTTGGTAAACTTGCAACTTCTTTACTTATTTTTATATTCATTGCAGACATAAAATACTTTTAAGTTACAAGAAACTATTAACTACAATAAATTTTTTTAATTTTTACCATCTCTATTACACTTAATGTAGTGGCATTATATGCACCTAACTTCGAAGTGGTTAAAGAATTTAAATATCTAGGAGCAACAATCACAAATGACAACAGCGAGAAGTTGAAACGTGAATAATGGCAGGAAACAGATCTTTCTTTGCAATGTACCTAACATTTAATTTAATGAAGTCAAAACTTCTTTCACGAGGTGCAAAAATCCACATATTATATAAGACCAAAATACGACCAGCAGTCGTGTATGGAAGTGAAACATGAACGCTAAAAAAAGAGAAGTAAATAAATTGCTAGTGTGGGAACGTAAAATCTTTCGAATGATATATGGCCCTTGCAGAGACAGCGTGACAAACGAATGGAGGCGCAGATACAATAACGAGTTAGTCTTTATTCGGAAAGGAAAATCTAGTCAGATATAAAGGCCAATAGACTCAGATGAGCAGGCCATGTGATACGCAGTAACGACACTCGCCTTATAAACAATGTGTTCTGGGAAAGGCCAGCTGGAAGGTCTGTAGGACGGCCTAGAAAAAGGTGTAAAGATGCAGTCAAAGAAGATCTGGAGAAAATGGGACTGATACAAAGAGAATTAGTGGCACAGGACCGATAAACATGGAAGGCAATAGTAAACGCGGCAAAGACTCACGAAGAGTTGTAACGCCATTGAAGATGAATTATATGCACACAACATAAAAAGAAGATCACTGTCACAAAAAATGAGCCCTTGAATTTTTGATAAAATTGTCGAAACATTCTATTTTTTATTATAACTTGATTAATGCGTACGAAAAATTTTTATGTAAACAAAACTCGGCTATTCGGCTATACAGTTACCTCAGGGTTAAAAATTTCAGTGTTACTTCAGTGAAAACTTTAGTGTTACCTACCAACGGCGGATCCAGCAACCTTGCAATGTGGGGGCAATGAAATACAAATTTTCTCGTGACTGGCGTACGCAGGATTTTTTTCGGGATGGGCTGTTATTTTCTTATTCTTCATGTACCATGCCCTTTCAGAACGTTGGTTACCATCATAGGCATCTTAATTTTATTTATTGCCACCCTAAATCAACCATGAAGTTCTTCTTCGTCCTGGACTGCGTTTGCCTGCTATTTTCACTTGAATGATATTTTGTAGCAACCTATATTTGGGACCACTCATTAAACGTCAGAAATAATCCAGCTATATCTTCTTGATGCTTTCTATAATCGCAGTAGTCTTGCTGAGACATTCTAGTATTGTGTTTTCGAATCTTCTCCATCCAAAAAACTCTTAAAATTCTTCTATTGCCCCACATTTCGAGAGCCTCAAGACTATTTAGATCGATTTTATTCACAGTCCAAGACTCGACACCATACAGTAAGACCGAGAACACGTAGCAGCAAAGTAGTCGGATCCGTAATGCCAATTTTAGGTCTCTGTTACATAATACTTTGGACATCCTTCTAAAAGCGACTCTTATTCGGGGAGTTTTATTAAATGATCAAATTACCATAACATAGCACCAGCAATTACTATTTTTATCTAGTCTCTGGCATTAAATTGAATAGATAGCAATAAACAGATTTATCAACAGCAATAACAATTGAATAGATGGCAATAACAGATTTTTTCATTTATTATGTTCCAAAACTTTTAATAATTTTCGATTTCAAGGAATTCTGCCATATTTATGTTTCAGTTATTCAGTTATCAACAGGACACAAAATTCACTATTTATATTCAATCGTAATCTCTTTCTTAAAAACAGTGTCAGTAGACACTAGGCGAGGTCTTAAGGAGGGGGCAATTGACACCATTAAGCCCCCCTTGGATCCGCGCCTGAGTGTCACAAAGAGGCTTCGCATTTTCAATTCTTTTTACCATGACATTTCTGTTAATTATTGTCCAAAGTGTTTAGTATTGTGCGTTATAATTCTTGGTAAAGAAATCAAATTCGTCTAGCTAACAGTCACTGAGTTTCACGCAGTACCGTGCAACTTGTTTTTGATCTTGTTATAAATGTAGGAACTTATACAGACGACCGTTTTATGGTGTCATTAGAACTACTAACTCATCATTCGTCTGCAAGGGAAGTTAAAACAGTCTTAAATCAGAAACGTAAATGTTAGTGAACAAACCGTTAGAAGTTGGTTAAATGGGGCTAATCTGAATATTTAAAACCTGCTACAGGACCCGAACTTTCCAGGGAACACCGTGTAGCCATATCACATTTCAATAAAGAGCACCGCGATTGAAATGGAGACGACTACAGAAATCCGATGTTTACCGATGAGTCCAGATTTTGTCTACGTTTTCCAGATGATCGCGGAAGAGTCTGAAGAAGAGGTGGTAAACGATATGTCACTGTGCCCTAGAGTAAGTTTTCAAGGATGTTTAGTTATGGTATGGGTTGATATATCTTCTGATGCGGAATACAATTATACGTTGTCCCTAAGGGGACCACGTATACACCATCTGTTGGAGAAAATTTCAAACGGATGCATGACAGTGCACGGCCTTATGCCGGCCGCATGGTCAGAGAATACTTCAATGAAGTTGATATTACCCTTATGCATGACCAGCGCACAGCCCCGATTTAAATCCCAACATGTTTAGGACACGCTTGGCACAAGTAATCGAAGCCGGCTACCTACTTCTCTTACATTAGGTCAGCTCAAAAAGTCTCGTTTAGAGCAATGTGAAGTAATTCTACAGAATGAAGTGTTAAACTTAAGTATGCCCAGCAGCATTAATGCCGTTTTATACGTACGTTGAGATAATACGAATACGAGGTACTAATTAAATCGAGAAACAATTTGTATAGATTTCCTTGTTAATTTTATTTTGTTTCTTAAGATAATTCAATAGCCACCAATTTGTTATTTTTTTGTACATATTAATTTGTAAGTTTATATAGTTTTCTTTAAACAAAAGGTTTTCGTACGCATTTTCTTTCTAACACATAACCTAAAACCCTCTATCAGAGCATGCCAATCATCAATAAAAGTTACAATAAAAAATAGAGTGCATTTCGACACATTTATCAAAAATTCAAGGATTGCCCGTTTTTCGTGCTGGTGAGTTTTTATTGGAGTGTAGATGATAACAACACTTAAACACAGTACTTACACAAAATATCCTTTAATATACAGGGTGTAACAAAAATAGAAGTGATAAATTAAATCACATATTCCGGGACCAAAAATACTTCAATTTAACCTAACTTACCTTAGTACAAATGTGTACATAAAAAAGTTACAGCCCTTTGAAGTTACAAAATAAAAATCGGTTTTTTCCAATATATCGAAAACTATTTGAGGTTTTTTATTGAATGAACATGGACATGTGGAATTCTTAGGATAGGAGCATCTAAAAAAAATATAGTGAAATTTGTGCACCCCATAAAAATTTTATGGGGGTTTTGTTTCCTTAAACCCCCAAACTTTTGTGTACGTTCCAATTAAATTATCATTGTGGCACCATTAGTTAAACACAGTATTTTTAAAACTTTTTTGCCTCTTAGTACTTTTTTGAAATATCGAGATATTTTGATTATTTGTCGAATCCCCCACATATTTGTATACAGTGCGTCCATAAAGTAACTTATAAATTCATTATTTTGTAAACCGGCGACTTTAAGGAAACATTCCGAAACAGGTTGATTTTTATATTTAAATTACAATTTTTTGGTATATATATCATACTAGTGACGTCATCCATCTGGGCTTGATAACGTAATCGATGAATTTTTTAAATGAGAATAGGGGTCGTGTGATAGCTCATTTGAAAGGGTATTTAATTCTCTATTTACTAATACAAACATCATTATTTATAGAGGGTGTCCAAAAAGATTTTTTTAATTAAATTAATTTAGGCAAAAAGAAGAATGTATGTAACTTATTTGATTCAAAATTCGTTTTACTTTTGTCAGAAAACAGGAATACATGTTTATTTGACAAATAATAAATATTGCTTTTCGCTTAAATTCAATGTTAGAGCTGTCACCCACCTGCCTCTTGGAAGTTTAGCATTACGCTTAAGCGAAAATCAATGTTTATTTTTTAAATAAAACATTTTTATGTTTTCTGGCACCAATAAAATATATTTAGAATTAAACAAAATACATACATTCATCTTTTTGTACCAATTAATTTAATATAAAAAAACATTTTTTGGATACCCTGTATAAATAAATATATTAATGTTTATATTATTGAATAGAAAATTACATAGCCTTTCAAATGAGCTATTACATGACCCCTATTCTCATTTAAAAAATCATCGATTACGTCATCACGCCCAGATGGATGAGGTCACTAGTATGATATGTATGCCAAAAAATCTTAATTTAAAAATAAAAATCGACCTGTTTCGAGATTTTTCCTTAAAGTCTCCGGTTTACGAAATAATGAATGTATGCGTTACTTTATGGACGCACTGTATAATATGGTATAACTAGACCCAAATCCAGACATCCAAAGTGAAAGTTATCCTACATCAAAAATTGTTCTATATGGTCCACATAATGTTCAGAAAAAAGTCACACCATTTTAAGCGTCGGGTTGGGGAGGGGGGGTCGTTTTTTAGGTTTTTCGTCAATATTTATAAAACTATGCGGTTTAGCATGAACAACCTTCTATACAAAAATGTTCTACATTATATTTGAAATAAAAAAGGTCCTATGCATAATCCTTCTAAAATGAACGGTTCCAAAGTTACGGAGGTAGTATAATATAATTGGTCCAAAAAAAGGCCTAACCCAGACATCCAAAGTAAAAGTTTTCCTCCAACACCAAATTGTTCTATATGGTCCACATATTGTTCAGTAAAAAAGTTACACCATTTTGAGCGTCCGGTTTGGGGGGATATGGGGGAGAAGTCGGTAAATTATTAGTTTTTTTAGGTTTTTCGTCAATATTTCTAAAACTATGCTTTAGCATAAACAATGTTCTATACAAAAATGTTCTACATAAAATTTAAATAAAAAAAGATACTATACATAATTGTTATAAAATCAACGGTTCCAGAGTAAGTTACGGAGGGTAAAAGTGGAGGTATTCGATACTTTTTATATTTTTTGGGCAATTTATTACTGATGAAAGAAATTTTCTTTAACAGGAACTTGTGTTTTGTAAATAAAATTTGCTATTTCAGTGGCCGATGGTATGTTAGTGATAAGCCCTTGAAGAAACGTCAACCTCACCACCCAAAATCATCATCAATTGCCCAAAAAATATAAAATGTATCGAAAACCTCCACTTTTCACCCTCCGTAACTCTGGAACCGTTGATTTTATAACAATTATGTATGGGATCTTTTTTGTTTTAAATTTCATGTAAGCCAAGTTTATAATCTTAAAATATTCCTGAGGCCGCTTAAATAGTCCAATTTCAATTCTGTAGTTCGTACAGTAACAGTTCTGTAGTTAGTAACGTACGTAAGTACGTTAGCTAGGTATAGTACCTTTTTATACAAAATTCTTAGTTATTCTTATGCATCATAATTATTATGGTTATTATAGCGACCGTAAATTTTTAATTAACAATTTAATTGTTGCTAAACTGTTCATTTAATTTCTATCGGCTTCTGGAAATATAGTCTATACTAAAAGAGCTTTTATATCACCAAGTTATTTAATTATATATAATAATAATCTTCCGTTTTATACCGCTGTGGCTTTGGGAGTATAGCAGGGTAGTCTGCTATATCTAGGGCCTACGGTATACAAGGAAGGTAACAGGGCCAGTGCTACGCTTCAACCGCCTATTATTACCCCTCGTTTTACCCAAGGTACTCATTTTATTCAGGCTGAGTCGACCTGGGGCCTATAAACATTTTAAAAATGTCTAGTTGTTCTTGCCGGCGCGGCGGTAGGATTTGAACTCCGGACCACCGGCACGCGAGCCAAGCACACTACCGCTTAGCTACGCCGACCCTTTTAATTATTGTTATTTTATTTAATTATTGTTACAGTTATTTAATTATTGATAAATACTTACCTAAAATTTTACTTGAAAATTAAAGATTTTGCTGGAAAAACTCGCATTTTCCGAGGAAAATTTTCGTCGAAGTAAATCGGGAACAACCTGTCTCTATGCAGAATTTAATTACGGTAAATTTTTATTTGGGTGTTTTTGGTGTAAAGTTAAAATGTTTTGAGTTATAGAGAAAAAATTAAAAAAAACACTATTTTCGGACGCCATTTTGTTTATAAAAAGAATAGCACACTATCTGCGGATTCGGACTTTGCATACCAATATTATTAATATATAGAATCATAATATTCGATGCCAGCAATAAAATTGCTAGTAAATAACTTTTCCCAAAAATGGCCTATTCTCCGATATACTGCCCAGACTAAAACATTTGGGGGGTTTAAAGGCACACAACCCCCAAACAATATTTATGTTAACATATTAAAAAAGAAGCTGCATCTCAATTAAAACTGGTTTATCGAAAAAATCCTAAGAGGCAAAAAAGTTTTAGAAACATTGTGTCTAACTAATGGTGCCACAATAATGATTTAATTGAAACGTACATAAAAGTTTGGGGGGTTTAAGGGAACAAAACCCCCATAAAAATTTTATGGTGTGCAAAAATTTCACTATAATTTCTTTTTATGATGTTCCTGCCATACAATGTCACATGTCTATTTTCATTTAAAATTCTCTAATAGTTTTCGATATATCGGAAAAAATCGATTTTCATTTTGTAACTTCAAAGGGCATTTTTGTGTACATATTTGTACTAAGGTAAGTTAGGTTCAATCTAGCTATTTTTGGTTCCAGAATATGTGATTTATGACCTGTATTTTTGTTACACCCTGTATAATACAATCGTTTAAGTGCATACGTGGAAGAACTTCTTGGAGAATACCAAAGTGGTTTTAAATTGGGTACAGTATATATAAACCAGATTTTCGTGCAATCTCGATTAGAAAAAACAACTAATTCAACATAATAGGTAATAATATATACTATTCACATCTTTGTAGATTTTGAAATCAGTCTGATAGCTCGCTTAGATATAAACTAAATGAACCTAACCCGTAGTATTTAGCTTAACTTGACTGTGTAAAAAACTTTATGGACAGTGTATCAGTAAATATTAGAATAAGATACTTGATGCATTCGATTGTTATACCTTAGTTTTCAGGCTTTGTTAGGTAGTCATTGGAACCCTTAGATTAATGAAAACACCTTAAATCTATGTTGCCTTCTCTTAAATCTATGTTAAAACCGGAACCGCAACCTTTTCGGAATCCGTTGGTAAAATTTCATTTATTTTTAAGGTGATACAAAAAAGTTGAAATAAAGCGAGTTTAATCTTAAAATGTTAAACACTTCAATTCACGCACATTGTATAAAAATTTTCGATTCTAGGGCACCTACTGTTTGTAAAAATTAGCTAATGAGGAATGCAAGTGAATAACTAATAAAGATGACTATTTTATCCTAAAACTGAGGCTTTATAGCGCATTCACATACATATTTGACAATTAAATTCCCCTGGGCTTTAAAAATGGGTTACTACACTGACTAGACAGTTCTCAAAGATTTTTACGGCAAAAAGAAAAAACTCCAATTCGGAACAAAAATACAAATAAATCTATAAACGTGTTCTCATTTACCTACTGTATAAAAGTATCATACATATTATAATAATCCCGAAAAAAATGTTCCACTTAAAAAAACAGTAGTCTAATCAAATCATTACAAAGTAATCATCCGTTGATTGTGCTCTACACAAAAATCATAATTCAAAATAATAATTATGGCTTTAAAAACACCTGCACTTTTTGAAAAACTTTTAAACTGGCAATCTATACCAACTTCTTCTGTATACCTACTTGTTTTCAAAAGAAACTGTTAATATTTATGAAATTATTGGAAGTTGTCCAATTGCTAATAGAATTTTCAATCCAAACAATAGTTTTCTAATACCTCACTGACATAATATTATTTTTAGTGTTCTATATTATCATCGTAGTTTCATAGATTAGTTTAATATGATCAATGTTTCTCTGGTATTAAAAACATAAAAATCTATTATTAGTTTTGATGTAAATTTGTACATCTACAATCTATCTAAATTGATATGAAAATTTAACATTACATCGTAAACAGATTCCGAAACATTAGAACGTCTTAAGTATTTAGATGTTTGGGGGATTCTAAACTAAGAAACAAAGAAAAACTAAAAGAACTGGCAAAGTGAATATTTAGTAGACATGCAATAAGATGATTTCTAAAGCAGAACATTTTTTTATCCTATACTAGATAAGTTGGTACATACTAAAAATTATTACTGGAATTATGTTTAGACGAGACAATGAATCATGAACAAGATCATTAATATGCAATTCCAACATAGAAAGATACATAAAACCAAATAAGAAGTCATATATAGAAATGAATCAATTACTGACTATACTATAGTGCAAAAAAAGAGAGGAGCTGGATAAGACAGTTAAGAAGAAGATATGGAATAGGCAGTGACCACTATCTACAGGAAACTACATTTAACAGAAAAGGAATAGAAATAAAAAGCACAGTGGGCAAGAATAAGAAATAAAAGGAAATAATTAAAATACATAAACTACGGAAAGAAACAAAGATATTCAGATACAAATAGGAGTTAGAGAAGAAAATGAATAAAGAACGGATACGGCAGAAATAGTACAAGAATAATGGGAAATACATAATTAGAAAGGCGATAAATACAGCAAAACTGGTATGTGCGACCACAAAAAATTATAGAAAAGGGAAACGGACAACACAGTGGAACAAATATAGGTAAAGCGCTAGATACAAGAAAAGAAGAAACTGTGGAAAAATACGTACAAGACAAAACACAACAGAAATATGAAAGATACAAAATACAAGGAATAAAAGATAAAAAAACTAAAAGGGAAGTTCCCTAGGTTGGCTGTATACCATATAGTTAAAAAACTCTAACATGAAGTAAAAACCACTTCTATGTAATTGGTATATTTATTAAAATTTAAAAAATCCCAATGGATTGAATAAAATGTGTCCAATTCAGAACGTTTTCAGACCTATCGGTCCATCATCAGTGAATTTGAATACTTGCTAAATAGCCCCAGAACCAAACAATGGTTGAATTTATAATTCGATCTACATTATTTAAAAGTAATATTAAACAGGCTAAACGCCGATGTTACAAGATATAATGTCCGGGAACATGGTGAAACCCTACCAGGAAACTTAAGCAACCATCTTTGGCCAACGTTGACTATCAAGTCCACTTTGTTAAATTTGCAATTTTTAATTTTGCAGCTTAGGATATTGATTTTAGAGAAAAACATTTTAATACAAAATTGTAGTAAATTAAAAAACCTACAATTTGAGCTATGGTGAGTTTAATTTCGTTTAATGGTTATTGCAAAACAGCCTGCGAAAAGTCCATAATGGCCGTTTTTACAAATGCATTATTTATTGTACAAATCATTTTTTATATTTTTTAAAGCTTTAAAATGAAGATCTTTCAATTCCAAACATAAAAAAAAAGTTGTAAAGCCAGATTAACGAATTTGTTGCTTAGATATTTTAAATTGTTTATCCCAAGAGGTCAAATGTCGAAGGCTATAACTTTTTGAAAAAAAAAATCGTAGAGAGTTGGTGAAACATCCAATCTCATTCTAAAGAGTTATATTTTCATATTCTGATGTAAATAAATGCGTAAATGATTTTTAAACCTCTAATTTTTGGGTTTGAAAATAAGGGGGCAAATTTCGTTATAAACATTTAGAGCTGAAGCGGCCCTGTACATCCTATGAGTTTTTAACTTACAGATTATTGTTGCTGAAGACGAAACGAAGATTTATAAAAAATAAAAAAATTCTACGACCAACTGAAGCCGAGATAATTTTTGGGTTTGAAAATAAGGGGGCATATTTCGTTATAAACATTTAGAGCTGAAGCGGCCCTGTACATCTTATGAGTTTCTAACTTACAGAATAAAGTTGCTGAAGACGAGACGAAGATTTATAAAAAAAAATAAAAATTTTCTACAACCAACTGAAGCCGAGATAATTGTTTTTTTTTTTCTTAAATCGTAGTGCATTTATTTATAACAATTAAGAAATTATTTTACAGTCATTGACTAAAGAAATACTTATATTATCTTAAAATAAAAATATTATAAAATATAATTACATTTAATTCTTAAAAATTATTTTTAAATCGGTGCTTTGCGAACGGCCGAATTTTGCAAATCGCCCGGCTCGCTTCAAATCCGCGCGCTCGGAAAATTTTTACGTAACTTGTATTAAATTTTGACAGAAAACAATTTAATAATATTACCATTATAATATACAGTCTGTTTACCACTGTATTTGTTTATCTTGATAATCTTTTATATGTGAAATCTCATTTCTGAAGAAATAATATTACAAAAATGTATATATATTACAGAAATAATATTACAATAAAAATATATGAAATATATAACTATATTTTTAATTTTTTCATTGTTATATAAATATAATAATAATAATGTTACTTCTTATTATACAATATAAAACTTTTTCTTCTTTTAGTGACTATCCGTTTTGGATGTTGGCGAAAGAAAAAGTTTTATATTGTATAATAAGAATATTATACAATATAAAAATTTTCTTCTTGTAGTGACTATCCGTTTTGGATGTTCGCCAACATCCAAAACGGATAGTCACTACAAGAAGAAAAAGTTTTATATTGTACAATAAGAATATTATACAATATAAAACTTTTTCTTCTTGTCTTGTAGTTTCTTGTAGTGACTATCCGTTTTGGATGTTCTCCAACATCCAAAACGGATAGTCACTACAAGAAGAAAAAGTTTTATATTGTATAATAAGAAGTAACATTATTATTATTATATTTATATACCAATGAGAAAATTAAAAATATAGTTATATATTTCATATATTATTATATGTATCGTTTTTGTAATATTATTTCTTCAGAAATGAGATTTCACATATAAAAGTTTATCAAGAAAAACAAATACAGTGGTAAACAGACTGTATATTATAATGGTAATATTATTAAAATGTTTTCTGTCAAAATTTAATACAAGTTACGTAAAAATTTTCCAAGCGCGCGGATTTGAAGCGAGCAGGTTTGCAAAATTCGGCAGTTTGCAAAAGCACCGATTTTTAAAATAATTTTTAATAATTAAATATAATTATATTTTATAATAATTTTTATTTTAAATGAATATAAGTCTTTCTTTAGTCAATGACTGTAAAATAACTTCTTAATTTTTATAAATAAATGCACTACGATTTAAGAAAAAAAAACAATTATCTCGGCTTCAGTTGGTTGTAGAAAATTTTTATTTTTTTATAAATCTTCGTTTCGTCTTCAGTAACTTTAATCTGTAAGTAAGAAACTCATAAGATGTACAGGCCCGCTTCAGCTCTAAATGTTTATAATGAAATTGGCCCCCTTATTTTCAAACCCAAAAATTATCTCGGCTTCAGTTGGTCGTAGAAATTTTTTATTTTTTTATAAATCTTCGTTTCGTCTTCAGAAACAATAATCTGTAAGTTAAAAACTCATAGGATGTACAGGGCCGCTTCAGCTCTAAATGTTTATAACGAAATTTGCCCCCTTATTTTCAAACCCAAAAATTAGAGGTTTAAAAATCATTTACGCATTTATTTACATCCGAATATGAAAATATAACTCTTTAGAAGGAGATTGGATGTTTCACTAACTCTCTACGTTTTTTTTTTCAAAAAGTTATAGCCTTCGACATTTGACCTCTTGGGATAAACAATTTATAATATTTAAGCAACACATTCGTTAATCTGGCTTTACAACTTTTTTTATGTTTGGAATTGAAAGATCTTCATTTTAAAGCTTTAAAAAATATAAAAAAATGATTTGTACAATAAATAATGCAATTGTAAAAAACGGCCATTTTGGACCTGCAATAACCAATAAACGAAATTAAACTTACCCTAGCTCAAATTGTAGGTTTTTTAATTTACTACAACTTTCTATTAAAAAGTTTTTCTCTAAAATCAATATCCTAAGCTGCAAAATTAAAAATCTTTAAAAATTGCAAATTTAACAAATGAAAATCGCAATATAAAAAAAAGCGCACAATATTTTTGGTTACATTTTAGTAGAAGTTATTCCTGGCATCGTCCTTTACAACACCTGATAGGTTTCAAAAATTCCTGAATTATATCACGTTTTTTCACCCACAGCCTGGGGTAATAGTTATTTTCCTAACTAGTGCGGAAAGTCATACTTTTCCGCACGCGATTGAAGTTTGCCGAACGACGCAAAGCGGAGTTCGGCAAACAGTCGAGTGCGGAAAAGAGACTTTCCGCAAGAGTTAAAAACAATATTTTTTCTACGAGCGTTTAAAAAATGACCAAATCTTAAGCAATTAATTGAATTACAAAATAACGCTAATAAGTTATAATAATCCCGAATTGAAGTCAATGCGGTACCTAAATATCTGTTATGCAGTAATAAATGGTGAATATACCCTATTCTACGAATATACGACTGTTTTGAATTATTTCGACAAGGAATATTTGATTGTGCAAAATATAAAGAACGACAGTAAACTGCAAATTACATTGTTGTTTATTAGAATAATTATTAGAGCCATTTACTTTCGTACTTCTTATGTTGCACACTAAAATATTCGTTGTTGCGATATTTCAAAACAGTTGTATATTCGTGGAATGGCCTACATCAATACAGGTTTTAATATTTTAAAGTCATAGCAACGATGTCAAACAAAGCAATTATTGACAAAAACACGTCACACACTTTAAAATTTCCATGCATCTTTAATTACGAATTTTAAAATAATTCAGTGATTTAGATGAATGGCATCAAGTGGCGAAGAATTACCCCCATCTATTCTCTACGTTGTCAATAATCTTGATCTGTTACCGGAAAAATCAGCAAACAGGTACAAGAAAAAAATGTAACATTTTTATGAGTGGGTGTAAAGAAAAAAGTGTAAATACCTTCAAAGAAGAAGTGTTTTTAGCTTATTTTATTAGTCTATCCAAAATTTGCAAACCATATACTTTGTGGTCAAGCTATTCCATGCTTAGTGCAGTATTAAAAATTAAAAAATGTCAATATAGGCGATTATTTTTTAAGTTAACAGCATATTTTTAAAGAAAAAAAAAACGTAGCATTCACGCCAAAAAAGCAAAGATTTTCAACAAAGAAGAAATTTCAAAATTTTTATCTGAAGCTCCTGATGACATATATTTAATGATTAAAGTAGCTGCAATATTTAGATTAGCTGGCGCATGCCGTAGAGAAGAACTCATGAAAATATCGATAGATGATATTGTGAATAAGGGGGATTTTTTACTGGTGAGGATACCAGACTCCAAAAATCATACCAGCAGAAGTTTTGTAATATCAAATGACGTAAACGATGGCAAATATGTAGCTGTCTATAGAAAGTATGCACATTTGAGAAAACTTAGAACCCCCCATCAAAGATTTTTTGTGCATTACAAAAAAGGAGTTTGTACCATTCAGTGCGTAGGGAAAAACATCTTTGGTAAATTTCCTTCTGAAATAGAAGCATATCTGAAACTTCCAAATCCCGGAACTATATACTGGTCACAGTTTTCGGAGGTCCTCGGCGACGATGTTGGCAGACTGTGGAGAAGGAATTACTAATATTAACAGATTGGGGGGATGGAAATCAACGTCGGTTGCAGAGGGATATTTGGAAGAACCCACGGAATTAACAAAGAACATGTCGAACCAAATATTATCCTGTCAAAAATGAGCTGCCGCTTCAACAAGCAAACGTTTACCGATGCCGATCACCGTTACTACGGATAGGAGGATGAAGAGGTAGAACTACCGGCTGCTTTCACCGCCTCAAAAAATCTGTTATCATCCGCCATTAATTTGCACAATGCAAGCAGTTGTACGTTCAATATAAACATTGTAATTAATATAATAAATAGATATTATAATATCTATTACATATTTTGTATTTGATAATAATATAATTGTTAAAAACTTGACTTTATATTAAACTTACCTGTTGTATACGCTATGAGATCGTAGGTAGAGGGGATAATTAAAAATTCGCGAGCGCCAGTAGTGACAAGTATGTAAGCTTTTACTGCAAATTTGACATAAATGTCAAAGTGATTAATTTAAAACACTGAAATTAAAAACATTAATAGGAAATAATATTAGTTGGTCACAGCTGTGGTGTATATTTTTACCTTAAATATACTTACGTTTTAAATACTGAATTTAAGTTTTTTTAATATTTCGTAATATGTAATTATAAATTAATTTAAGCGCCATCTACATGATAATTGTGAAAGTATCTGAAGTAAGAAATTAATATTTCATTAATAGAACGTTAAAATGATTAGCAAAATCTTTAAAAAATCGATTACAATTTACCTAATTACTTTTTTGCGTTGTAAATATCAAGCGATAACAATTAAATAATAAATTTAAAAAATACCGGTGAAATTTGCATTATTAATCCGCTAGGAGCGACACCAGCGAAGCTCAGAGCGTATAGTCGGAAAAATGAAAAAATACCCATGAACGATCACATCAATCACTTATTTTGTATTTGCTGTCTTTTTCTATAAATAACAAACGTTTGTTTTATAGAAAAAGACAGCAAATACAAAATAAGTGATTGATGTGATCGTTCATGGGTATTCTTTCATTTTTCCGACTGTAATATTTAGTAATTTTGAATTATACGTTATCTTCGAACTAAGACATGCGAAGCAATTGGGCATTAAAAGCACAATGTATGTAAATTCAGTGCGGAAAAATATTGCGGAAAAAGTAAAACTTTCCAATCTAAAACGCGTGAGGAAAAGTAGACTTTTTGGCACGCTCGTAGCAAATAGCTATTTGTATAACAAGGGAGGAAAGTGCTACTTTTCCTCCCGAGAATGAAGTTTACCTATCATTCGAGGGAGGAAAAGGCACTTTACTCCCATGTTATACATCTGATCTTTCCACCTTTCTCAAATATCAAGTAATTTTTTAATTTTTAAATAATTTGTTTATTTAACTAAATGACAAAATTTATAAGATCACTAAAACTAACAAGTAGGTACAGTATAACTGTCAACTGTCAAATATAAGTCAAATTATTAATGTAAACATTGTTAAATCAAAATAACAATTTACTGGTGTTACCATTCTGCAAAATACAGAGTGTTCTATAAATCAACGTTAAAATGTATAGATAATTACGTAATAGATAATAGAATATTGTATAGGACGTCAATAAGTTATTTCATCAATGACATACCATGACGTCCCTAGGGAGGAAAAGTACGACTTTGCTCCCTACAATCAGGTCAGGAAAAGTATACTTTCGGTAGAGGTAGGTGGAAAAAGAATTTACTGTACAACCGTAATATTAACATTCCCACAAAGAATTCTATGAGGCTAAGTATTTTCAATAATGCTATATAGCTCGGAAACACGAACAATGAAACAATCTGAAATATAAAATTGAAACACCTTCGAGATGTAGTTGCTACGGAAGAATGCAAGAATATCATAGACAGAAAAACTAACGTAAGTATGTATGTAACAGAATAAACAAAGCATAATATGAGATCATTAAAACCATTCAATTTTAGAAATTCCATATTTGGTTCATTGATTTGGAAATAAACACATGCGCGCCCATTCAAGGTAGGATCATCATCATATCATCATAAGCATCATTCAACGCGGATCTATCCACTGCTGGATATCGGTCTTCCTCAGTCTTAACCATGTATTTTTGTTTATTGCTGTTTTCATCCAATTTTTGTCGATCCGTTTTATGTCATCAGACCATCTTGTTGGCGGACGACCTCTAATTCGATATGCTTCTTGTCTCCAGTGTATTATTCGCTGTGTCCATGTGTTATCCGACATTCTAGCTCTGTGCCCTGTCCAGTTCCACTTTAAAGTCATAATTCTTTCTATGGCATCTGCCACTCCTGTTCTTCGTCTTATTTCCTTGTTCGTAATTCGATCCCTACGATAAACGGCTAACATTGAGCGTTCCATGGCTCTTAGGCTAACACAAATTTTATTTCTTACTTTCTTGGTTATTATTAAAGTTTCTGCACCACATTTAAGTACTGGCAATACGCACTAATCAAGGACTTTTCTTTGAAACACATAGGCATTTCTGACTTAAGGACATATCTCAGCTTGCCGAACGTTTGATTATCTCTTCATATGCGTATCTGATGACCTAAGTACTAAGTACTTATAATAAGAGGTGGTTTCTTCAATAGGTATCTATCTTTACTGAAATCTTTTCTCTTAACACAAGATTTGTCATGATCTGTGTTTTTGTATGGTTAATTTTTAATCCAACTTGTAGGGAGGCCAGGCATCCCAAGCAACCAAGAGACGACATATAACATCGAGGAAACGTCAGTTTTTGGTTGAATATGCACACGTGGTTGAACATTACGTCATAGAGACGTCTTTTGTAGGTGATTTTAAATACGTAAGATTAATGACGTTAAAATACGTTTAAAAGACGTTTTCATTTCAGACAGCCTAAGTCTGACGTCACGAAATTGGGAGGAGCTTACTTGTCAAAAGTTACAAAACAAAGGGTTATGTTTGTATCGTCGTTTCATTTCATTGTCGTCGTATTTTGCCTATTTTGGATTCATTTGGATTTAGTTTGCTGTTTTTTTGTGTATTTTTTAAAACTTTTGTTTGTTATTTGTGAACTTTATAAACTTACCACAATGCAAAGTGATTATTTAAGGAAATTATTATTGGAACCTCCATAAGTTGGAGAAAGGTAGGCGAAACAATTTTTATTTACTGTTCATTTTTTCCTGATATTTATCAATAATAATGAATTTTGCAAGCAATAACATTATTTCTTTTATTGTTTTAGGTATTCATTTATTTTTTTAATTTTATTTATTCACCATTAAGAAATATATGGATAACAGTATTAGTGTCTTTTGGATAAATTGGTTATAAATATTAGATTTATTTACCTTTATATATCTGTATGAAACCAGACATACAGTCGAAAAAATGAAAGAATACCCATGAACGATCACATCAATCACATATTTTGTATTTGCTGTTTTTTTTTTTTCGTAAATAACAAACGAGAGAGATATATTACACACACCGGCAAAATTAGCCGAACACCTTAAAAATGGGACATGTTTGATGTCACGTATTTCCTAAACCAGTGGTCCGATTTGAGTGATTCTTTTAGTACGTTATAGCCTTATTATTTAAGAATATCGTTGTGATAATATTGTTGCTAGACAGCTAAATATCATTTTATACCGGGTGTAACAATAATACTGTGTTTTTTTTCTTAAAGTTTGGAACACCCTGTGGACTATTCTAGCATATATAAAATATTGAAATTAAAACTAAATTTTAGCCTTAGGCTTTCTTAACACTTTCTTTTTTGATGCATTTGCTTATGTTGGAAAATAAAAAAGTTATGGGCTTTAACAACTAGCCATGTTTTTCATCGATAAATCCTCAGAGTAGGGGAGGAAAGTATGCTAAATTTGCAGTTACTCGAGCGTTATGGGGACCTATTGGATTGTGAATAGTATGTACTAAAACCAGAAAAAGGTTAAGGTAAGTTTTCCATATATTGGGGATTTTTCATTTTTGAATTTATTTTCCATTTGAAACAATCATTTTTTTCCGATTATACCGCCATCCATCCATAATTCGAAAAAATATGTCGAATAAAATTTGTTTATTTTTACGTAAAGAATCCAAATCTGCAATAAAAATTGGGGGCTCCTATTTAAGATTTTAAATTAAATTCCCCACCCCACCCCACCTCCGTGGGGGGACGAGATTTTTCAAAAATATTGAATACGTGTATTTTGCAGTTTTTCGATCTGATGTTCAGCTAGTTCAGCTGAAATCCACAGGAGGTCGTCATTGTGACATCGCTTATTAATTTATTTATTTAATACATCTATTGAATTACTTTAGACTTGTTTATTAAACTAAGCAGATAATGATGGTTACATCAGCCCAAGCGGGGATTTTTTGAGTTACATGGGGAGAAACCTTGTACCCTGTAAATGTACCTATACCATATATTGGTTCTTAACATCAGGGAATTCATTAAGGGGGACCGCGAAAAAATCTATTCTTAGAAATCTAAAAAATCTATTCGCTTGAGGGGTACATTAAAAATTTTAAATACGATATTTCGCGAAATAAACATCAGGTCCTAAAACTGCAAAATACACGTATTTAATATTTTTCAAAAATCTATCGAATGGCATCAAACACGTCCCCCTACGGAGGTGGGGTGGGGGATACTTTAAAATCTTAAATAGGAGCCCCCAATTTTTATTGAAGATTTGGATTCTTTACGTAAAAATAGGCAACTTTTATTTGCAACATTTTTTTAAATTATGGATAAATGGCGCTATAATCGAAAAAAAAAACGATTGTTTCAAATGGAAAATAAATTAAAAAATGAAAAGTGCGCCAATATATGGAAAACTTAACTTAATCTTTTTCTGGTTTTAGCACATACTATTCACAATCCAATTGGTCCCCATAACGCTCGAGTAACTGCAAATTTAGCATACTTTCCTCCCCTAATATGAGGATTTATCGATGAAAAACATGGCTAGTTGTTAAAGCCCATAACTTTATTATTTTCCAACATAAGCAAATGAATCAAAAAAAAATGTTACGAAAGCCCAAGGCTATAATCGAGTTTTAATATCAATATTTTATATATGCTAGAATAGTCCACAGGGTGTTCCAAACTTTAAGAAAAAAGCACAGTATTATTGTTACACCCGGTATAAAATGATATTTAGCTGTCTAGCCACAATATTATTAAAACGATATTCTTAAATAATAAGGCTATAACATACTAAAAGAATCACTCAAATCGGACCACTGGTTTAGGAAATTCGTGACATCAAACATGTCCGATTTTTAAGGTGTTCGGCTAATTTTGCCGGTGTGTGTATTAATAATAATCTGAATAATATGTGACCGATGTGATAGCTCATGGTATTCTTTCATTTTTCCGACTGTATTGTCGTCCTAATTTGTAAACTGTGTAACTCCATATTTCTTTGAAAATGAGTTATTACTGCCATTGAAAAAATCCCTACTCGTTTAAAAAAGGATGCACATGCATATTTTTAGCAGAAGAGTAAATAGTGAAATCTTCGTATACACCGTATCTCCCTTGCGGCAAATTTAGTACGAAAAATATGTAACTTCCCAGTTTGTCATACCACACGACTGACCTCACTGTTTAGAAGGTGATATTTTCAAGAAAAAGTTGGTGGTAAATAATATTAAATACTCATTAAACAATATACAAATGTTGGTGATATGTGTATCTATAAAATATTCCATTTTAGCATCCTATCTGTTAAAATGGGAGATACGTTGTTTTCACATTACTCATATTTAGAGAAATAGTTTTTTGTAATTTTTGTAGTTTTTTTATAAATTTGGATAAATGGAGTTACGCAGTTTACATATTAGATCGACGACATGTAATTGCTATGATAGAAAAGAGAATAATAAACAGTCATGATTGTTTGTTCTAAAATTATATTATATGAATGTCTGATTTTAAAATATTCTCAATCATTGTAAGGAACGCAAATACTCTAATAAAAATAAATTTTTGTAGTTGAAGCATTCCCACAAAGATAAAATATTTTTTTAGGTGAAGCATTCCCAAAAAGCTAATGCTAAACCACTAGATGCTTGGGCGATAGCAAGTTCCAATGGCATAGCAAATGCACATTGTATGTGTATGGCCGGTAATAGTGAAGTTTGCAGCCATATTGCACCAATCTTATTTGCAGCTGAGTATGCCCACAGCAAGACAGAAGAAGAAGGACTCAATGCATGTACAGATGTTACAGATATGTACGTGGTTTGGAGATAGCAACATATGCATTCTCTGATGAAAAACTAATGAATTTTGAAACTGTTCGGCCAGAGTGCTTGTTGCGCTCTCTAAACGAACTGAAATATTAGACGGCTTTGGCTTCATGTTGCAGCGATATGAAAATGGTTATTCATTTTTAATTATAATGTACTTCTTTATCATGAGTATTTATGTATTAGTCTTTTAAGTGTGTATATTATCAGATATCACGTGATAATTGTTTTTATCATTTTAATTTGGTCATTACAGTTTCTTAATCAAAAAATATATTTTTCAGGTGTCTGTAGATCTTTTTGTATGCAAAAATGTGTAATAATTATTTGGAATCAATTTGAGGATTATACGAGTATGGAAATATATGTGAGAGAACACATACTATTATTAGTCCTGTCGCCAGGGGGGGTACAACGGCCTCGTTAATTCAGATGGACTTACTCAAGTTTTTTTTATGTATTTTGACCCGTAGAACACGAATTTTTTGGGTAACAGTTGATCCGGATGTCGATAAGATTGTTATAGACCAAGAACTTGAGGAATCAAATAACAGCGATTTTTGGCAAAACAAAACAATATTTTGTATTTTTTGGGCCATTTTAAGTAAAAAATATTTCTACAAGTTTTTTCGTAGGATGCACAGTTTTCGAGATAAACGCGGTTGAACTTTAAAAAAATCGAAAAATTGCAATTTTTGAACCCGAATAACTTTTGATTAAAAAATAAAATAGCAAGTCTGCTTACCGCATTTGAAAGTTTAAGTCAAATTATATCGGTTTTGATTATTTGCATTGGTAAAAATTTATTTTTTTATTGTTTAACAAAGCTATAAACACGTAGGGTTTCCCGTGCTTTTACATGCGTTTTAACGCATGTAACGTAGAAATAGTCTTGATTGCACTAGTACCTATTCTACCTACTCGTTCGATTTTAAATGAGAAATCATAGAAACATCACTCACGCACTAGTTGTTTG
The DNA here is from genome assembly GCF_917563875.1 of Diabrotica virgifera virgifera. Lineage (NCBI taxonomy): Eukaryota > Metazoa > Arthropoda > Insecta > Coleoptera > Chrysomelidae > Diabrotica > Diabrotica virgifera. Next base: position 104,900,341 of record NC_065448.1, on the reverse strand, counting down.
TAGCTTTGTTTAGCAATAACACAATAAATTTTTAGCAATGCAAATAATCAAAACCGACATAATTTGACTTGAACTTTCAAAGGCGCTAAGCAGAATTGCTATTTTATTTTTTAATCAAAAGTTATTCGGGTTTAAAAATTGCAGTTTTTCGATTTTTTGAAAGTTCAACCGCGTTTATCTCGAAAACTGTGCATCCTACTAAAAAACTTGTAGAAATATTTTTTGCTTAAAATGACCCAAAAAATACAAAATATTGTTTTGTTTTGCCAAAAATCGCTGTTATTTGATTCCTCAAGTTCTTGGTCTATAACAATCTTATCGACATCCGGATCAACTGTTACCCAAAAAATTCGTGTTCTACGGGTCAAAATATATAAAAAAAATTTGGGTAAGTCCATCTGAATTAACGAGGCCGTTGTACCCCCCCTGGCGACAGGACTATATAGTTTTGACCTATTTTTTATCATTCAATCGTTTTCCTTAAAATTTATAAATATAAAGCAGATAGTTTTCATTGAAATTCAATATATTGGGTCTTATTTGTATGTATTCATTTCTGACTAAAGGTACGACTCTGACAACGACTGCAGACGGCAACTGCAAACATCAGTTGCAGTTGTCGGCATTACGGACGTTACTACTTTGCACTATTTATTTGTATGAGACTGATTCCGATATCTGACTGCAACTAGTGCAACTGCTGTCCGGCAAAACGTCAGTTGATAAATAATTATGCAAATTAATAGTGCAAAGTAATGACGTCTTTCATGGTGACAACTGTAACTACCGTCTGCAGTCGTTATCGGAATAGTACCTTTAAAGTGTGTGGTATAATTATAAAAATTATATATATTATATAACTTATTATAAACTTAAGTTTGTTATTAAATTGTGACTTAAATGTTTAATTTGTTAATAAATGATTTATTAGTTTATACATATGTTGTTTCAGTTTTGACACAGTAAATATAATATAAAAAGTGAAAATTCTATGTATGTTATATATGTTACATTGAGGATATTGTAATTCTATGCATTTTAACGAGCCTTCCATTTGGTTTTACTTAAATGGAAAAATTGCAATACTAACAATGCCCATACAAGTAATTGAATGGGTCTTCCGAATAATGTTATAAGCGCCACATGGTTTGTTTTTGAGAAGTCAAAGAAACAGTTTGGTGAGTTTATACATTTTAAGGGTTAGTAATACAGTTTTTAAATACAAAATACATAGTGTATTACTCATCTTTAAAATGTATAAACTCACCATTATCACAATATTAAAACTTTTTCTTTGACTTCTCAAAAACAAACCATGTGGCGCTTACAACGTTATTCGGCGAACCCAATCAATTATTGTGTATTTCTAAAACCATTAAATGAAAAATAAATCTAAAAAACGACGCAAAATCGACGTAAAAACTACGTTTTTCATATCACGTATATAAAACGTGATAAAAATGACGTGACTTATGGTGGGACATATTCACGTGATTTTCGACGTCGAAAAAATGTGATAAAATGACGTCGTTTGGTGATAATTATGACGTTTTTTCAACGTTTTGTAAACGTTATTTGGTTGCCTGTGATAGTTTCTCCAGTTGAGAGACTGCATCATCGATGCTGTCAGCAAAAAGAACAATATCGTCAGATTGTGGACTTGCTTAATTTTGATGCTAAAACTTCTTCTGGGGCTCATTTGATAGTTATTCCAAAGTACTTTGACCAGTGTTTAGCAGATATATTTTATAAAATTCATCGTTTTCCCGGTATTTAAGCTTGAGTACTTAGATTTGAGTACTCTTCGAAAAAAATATACATTCAATTACCCATAACTCATTTTGAATTCAGCGGCGGCTCGTGACCTAAAAAAGTGGTGAAGATGAGGAAAGTCTGCCGAACCCAAAAGAAATTTCGGTATACTTATACCTATGACGCGCCCAAATCTCATAAAAAATTCTTTAAATGTTTAGAGTTTAGGGCGCTAAAAATTTTAAAACTTTTATATGGCACTTATATTAGATAGCGACGAGGATGAAGAGACACTTCAGCAAAAAATCAGTATATATTAGATAGATTAATAAAACTGACTTAATTAATTTTTATAAATCAAGTCGTCTTCGATCGTTTATGGAAGAAAATCTATCAATGATATCCTCGTAGAAAGGATGCTTGTGCATAAGTTTATTTAATAGTTCTCTATGAGTGCGATAACAGTCAAACTAAAAGTTTTTAGCCTTTTTAAGCACGAAAAACTTCTTTTTACAGGTACGGTATTCGATGGAATTGTCAGAATTAAACAAAACAAATTATAGGCTTCTGTAACAATGTCTTTAATTGGTTGTAATTTTATAACCAATTCTTGCAAATTACCATTTTTTAAATTTCCATCAGCATAAAAAAGGCAGAGCTCTCTTTTAAGTCTTTGAATTTTAGTAAATTTTTGCCAAAAACTCAAAATAAATTTTGAAAAGCGTCGGAAGGAATGATCAAACTGTATGACCCAAAATTTGTTGTATCTGCTAAGCTTACCAATTTTAATTCATCACAATCCTGAAAATGTACATCCATTTCCATTAAAATATGATCATATTTATTTTAACCCTCGTAAGGCGGTGCGGGGTGCAATTGCACCCCAGACCGCGTTTTTCTCACCTATCTTTTTTAATACATTTTTTGATTATTGTCCATTTTTTTATTCGCATTAAATTCAATTCTAATCACATTCCACCCATTACAGCATTTAAAAATCTGCGTTTACGTTTTTTTTTTTGGAAAACTGAGTGTAGAGTGCAAATGGTGAAAATTTCGTATCCTGAATTGCAGTGGCGGCTCGTGGCCTTGGAGACAGGGTCGGCAAGGTTTTTTTGTCTCCTCATATAGGTATACCATCAAATTAAAAGGCTTAAATCATCATAGGAGATTTTGTTGTTTTTTGTTTTTTTTATTTGATGTTTGACATTCTCTCTTGTTTCGTGGTGTTTCGACAATACGTGTTGATTCTTTTGAGACAAGATAAATCCCGTTTATTTGAGACCAGGTAATAAGAAAATTGATGAACAGTTTGTTATAATGAATTGCAGTACTTAATACATAGAATTATACATACATATTTTCTAACTTATCCCACTTTCTGAAAATATTTGGATCTGCTTAATTTTTAAGAACCTAACTTGTAATAATAAATATCTTGGAAATTATTTGGCAAAGGGAACTTTTAAATTTTGAATCGTAAAAGAGGTCAAAAATTTTCAAATCCTCAAAATTCGAAAAACGAGTATCTATTTGCATATAATAGTAGGTATCCAAAATTTCAAGATATACCTACTCGTTTTTCGAGATATATATCATGTCGGTGTCTTTTTTGGGATGGTTCGGAAATATCAAGCGAATACAAAACGTCACTGCGTATATATTGGAAACTAATATCATTACGGAAATCTCTGAGATTTTGCACCAGCTTTCGTATTCTATTTTTGGAATTAATAATGTCAGTTGACTGATTTTGAACAACAATAAATATCTTTCGCCAACTCTGTCTTAAAAATATTTAAAAGAATATTAAAAGAGTAATCATTTAATAAAATTCTCAAACCAATTGCTTCACGGATCGAGGTATCGTCGCTTTCAAAATCGTCGCCTTCGATAATAAAATCAAAAACTTTCAAAAGCTGTTCACGAAAATCTGCTACAGATACTAAAACTACTAGAGATAATCTGCTTAAATAAAACTAACCGAGATTTAAAATTTCATCGCGTCTGACAAACTGTTCGCTTTTTTTTTCGAAACAAATTTGTTCTAAAGCAGTAATCCATGAGCTAAACTGGCAAGAAAAGACGATATTCTTTATTTTTTTACACGTAACATGCAAAACTAAATTCATTATATGCGCATCATAGTATAGTGAATAAATAAAGCTTGTGATGCAATAGTTTTAACTTTTGCCTGGAGACCATTCAATTCACCACACATCATAGCAACGCCGTCATAAGATTGCCCCAGTTTGCCCTACCAATTTATTTTTGATATCAAAAAATTTTTTCTACAACCGTGTTAAAAATGCAAACTTTAAGGCACTAGTGCTTTAAAATATTTTTAAGGCACTGCAGTTCGTATTGACCGTATAGACAATTTAGATGTAATGTCAAAAAAATATAAAAATGGAATGTCAGTCACGTTCAAGTAAAAGTTTTTGTAGATATTGTCCTGTAATTATGTTTGTAGAAAAAATATTGTATGATATGCGTGTTAAAAAGTACATTTTTAAGGCACTCATGTGAATTGCAGAACTCGCTATCGCTCATTCTGCAAACTTTCACATGCGTGCCTTAAATGTGTACTTTTAACACTTATATCATATATAACTATTAATCTGTTCTTTAAAACACCAAAAATATATTCTGCCTTATTGCTTTTACTCACGTCTCTAAAACCTAAAAACCTCTCATAAATATTACCACGCAACGCGTATCGAACAACAATAATTGATAATTGTGAATGACATGATAATCAGAAGTTTCATCTACTTCCAGCGAAAAGCAAATGGTTTTCTAAATCTCAGATTCAATAACGTTATTCAAAATGTAACTATTTGATTATATGTATTAGTTCATTCTGTATTACGAATATACTTCGAATCAGAAAGTAAATATTTCTAAAACAATTTTATTAATTCTCTATAATTACTTTGATTTTTAACAAATGCTTCGATCCATCATGTCCACTAAATGATAATTCCTGACAACTTAAAAAAAAATACAATATCAAACGACGTAAAACGGCGTGATTATTTTTGACAATTTCTGCCGATGCGATGCTCCAAATAAAACACCGACCGGCAGATTTAAAGTGCCGTACCTGGTCGCTATAATGCCCACGGAGAGAATGTATGTATGTTGGCTTTCGCTTGCTCATCGACTTGTTATTTCATTAAGTTTTACCTGTAAATCGTCAAGCTACGGAGAGGTGGGTAGATTGGGTACGGCTAGCCGAAAAGTCAGATGAATGGTTCGGATCATTCATTTTTTGAGAAGTCTTTTATGCGCAGGGATCACTTAACGCTCGGATTGATCAAATCCTTTTAAAAACCATGAATAAAATTTAGTCTGTATTATCTGACAAATTTTTTTACTTCACAGATACAAATATTAAAAAAATTTATATCTATAAATGTGTGGGTCGGCACTGCCGACCCTGCCGACCCTGACCGGCCGCCACTGCTGAATTGGGCGTTTCTGATGTTATACCTGGAGCTAACAGAGCTACGGGACAAGCTCGGTGTTACTTATGTCAGAGAAAAAGACCGTAAGTCCCGGCATAACTGTATTTTGTGTAAAAACTTTGTGTTGTGTTGACTCTGTGAAAAATTTCATGTGTTTGTCTTGCAACGATAATTAATTTTTTTTTTAAGAAGAAATAATTACCTTGTTTGTAAAATTATGTTTCATAGTATAATATACAAGTTCTAATTCGTTCTAATTCTTTCAATCTTTCAAACCAATTTTCCCAACGTTCACATACAAAAAAATGGATATACGGATGGGGTGCAATTGCACTCCGCACCGCTGTTTACGTAACAATCTATGCACCGCCTTACGAGGGTTAAATAAAAAAAATCAATGCTATATATTGGGTAGAATTTGCATTCGTGCTCAGTGCTCATACCATTATCACACCTAGATCTTTTCAAAGTATTAATGACGGTCATTGTGCTTGCTTTGTCAAAAATAGAATTAAAAAATTATTCGCTTCTTTTATCACGTATTAATTGACGAGTCTTTTTATCTAGTTTAAACAAAAATGAATATCTAGGGACGTTTTTTTTTTGAAGAACGTCATATAAAATATCTGTTATAATATGAAAAATGTCGCTAAAAACTGTTGCTAAAAATGTAAACTCAAAATCATTTAAACCTCCTAAAAAGCCTTTAGCCAGCTGAACTGATTTGCGGTCTTCCATCTTCCGAAAAAAAAAAACGAATACTGCCCATCATAGCACGCATCCAACTAAAACTTTACTAATAGGTGAATACGGCGGATTTATTTTTAAATTCATCTGCATTTGCTGATCTGGGTACTACCAGTGCCGATATGATGACGTCACGTTGCCATGACAACCGTTGATGCTTGTGCAGCTGAGAAACGAAATTTCATCCACGTCTTCATCAACTTTGCTCAAGTCATAGAAGTCAAATGACACAGGTCAGGATCTGACCGTCAAGGACCTACAGTTTTAATTTTTGGAATACATATTGAAATTCTTTTTTAATTTTTGGATTAATTAAAAAAGAGTAGGTTTATAATTAATTTCAGTATTTATATACAGTGCTAGTCAAAAGTCCGTACCCTCCTCGTAACTTTTGAACGGTTATACCTATAGTAGTGAAATTTGGAGGGAGGAAATAAACGGACGTAGGCTTCTTACCTAGTCATGACAGGTGACGTAATAGTGACAGATGACATTACAGAGCCACTGTGACCAATAATTTTAAATGGGGCATTATGGCAAGTGATACCTCGTTTGAAAGGTATTCAAAATACCTATTCAGTCATACTAATTTTTTGGGGTTTAAGTTGATTTTGATTTTGGTGAATAAATTAAATAAATATATTATTGTAGTTTCGCATTTAATTAATAAAAATTCAAATGTCCGCCTATGGTTTTTTTCATGACCTGTCATGACTAGTTAAGAAGCATACGTCCGTTTATTTTCTCCCTCCAAATTTCACTATTAGAGGTATAACCGTTCAAAAGTTACGAGGGGGGTACCGACTTTTGACTAGCACTGTATAATAATGCTACTTATATTTTTTTATTTTTTTGTCTCAATTTAATTATATTTTTGGTGAAGCTCGCCTTCACCTACTTCACCTGGCCGGCCGCCGCTCAGGTTGATCTTTAATAACTCAGGACATAATCTCAGCTTGCCGAATGCCACCCAAGTGAGTCCTATGCGGCGGCTTAGTTTGCACGTTTGATTATCTCTTCCTATGCGTATCTCATGACCTAAGTACTAAGTACTTATAATAAGAGGTGGTTTCTTCAATAAGTATCTATCTTTACTGAAATCTTTTCTCTTAACACAAGATTTGTCATCATCTGTGTTTTTGTATGGTTAATTCTTAATCCAACTTGTAGGGAGGCTAGGCATAGTTTCTCCAGTTGAGAGACTGCATCATCGATGCTGTCAACAGAAAGAACAATATCGTCAGGTTGTGGACTTGCTTAATTTTGATGCTATTAATTTCTTCTGGAGCTCATTTGATAGGTATTCCAAAGTACTTTGACAAGTGTTTAGCAGATATATTTTATAAAATGCATCGTTTTTGCGTTATTTAAACTTGAATACTTAGATTTGAGTACTCTTCGAAAAAAATTAACTCATTTTGAATTAACTTTAGTTTAGTTCTTTAAGTGAAGAGTGTATTAAATTTTTTTTGTAACTTCAATTTTGGTACTAATAATTTTTTTGTAAAAGCTCATAGTTTTTGAGTTATATCTCTTTGATTCTTTAATTACTCAAAAAGTATTGATTTATGTTAATAACTTTATATAACAAATTTTGCTTATAATTTATCCCTCTATCGAGTTATGGTATTATTTTTAATAAAATAATTTTCACCCCCGAAAAGGGGTGGCATCCACCCCCAGGGTAAAAACGCAAGTTAGCATCATGTCACCTTTGTTGCTTGGGGTATCTTCTAACTGCTCACCAATTTTCATGAAAATCGATGAAGGTTCAACGAAATCGTAGGTGAAAACCTTCAGTGACTGCACTAAATACAATTTGGAAAAATATGGCCAGTATTATTAGAGTTTCTACTATTGAAATACTTTGACAAACCTCAGGCAAAATTACCTGGTAGTGGTCAAACAGAGTTCAAGAAAAAATAAAGTAGAAGAGAAAATTATATAAACAGTAGCAAGAAAGTAGGTCGGTCACAGATCGTCAAAATTATACGGATGCCAAAAAGGAAGCAAAAGTAGCAGCATCAAAAGCTAACACAGAAGTGTATACAAATTTATACAATCAACTTGATTCTCGAGAAGGTGAAACAAAGATATAGTATGGTGCAAATGTCTGGAATAAATTCATTATTTCGGAAGCCAGCGACTTTAGGGAAAAATCCCGAAACAAGTCGATTTTTAATTTTAAATTATGATTTTTTGACATACATACAGTGACGTCATCCATCTGGGAGTAATTACGTAATCGATGATTTTTTTAAATGAGAATAGGTGTCGCGTTCTAGCTCATTTGAAAGGTTATTCAATTCTCTTTTCAGTAGTATAAATATTAACATAATGATTTACACAGGGTGTACAAGAAAATATTTTTGAATTAAATTGATACAAAAAGAAGAATGCATGTAAATTATTGAATTCAAAATACACTCCACTGCTGTCACAAAACAGAAAATAATGTTTTTTGATATAAAACATTGCTTTTCGCTTAATTTCAATCTTCAAGCTGCCACCCATCTGCCTCTTGGCAGTTTGAATATTGAATTTAAGCGAAAATCAATGTTAAATTATTAAAAGAATATTTTTTTCTATTTTCTGACTGCAATAGAATGTATTTTGGAATAAATAAATTACATATATTCTTTTTCTCATGATCATCTTTCAGTGCGTCACAGTTTTTCGATTTCTTTCTAACGCATTAAATTGTATGTGACAGAAAAAAAGGCACGTCGGTGATTATATTTCGTCGGTGACATTTTTATACCATTTATTCTAGTTGTCGATAGATTGCGCCATAATAAAAAAATGTATTTTTTAATTAGATAATAATATTACAAATATAATCTGTATAATTTATAAGACTATACAAATCAAAGAAAATACCATTTTATAAATGCAAAAAACACATTTGATTTGTTTTTATTCCAAATTGAAAATAAAATGTGACAATTGTCAGATTTAGTTAAAATGTCATGTTAGAATAAATGTCATAAATGTGTATTATCACGGACTTACCCTTTTTCCTATCATTTGTTACGCACTGAAAAATGATCATGAAAAGGACAATATCTATTCTTCTTTTTGTGTCAATTAATTTAATTCAAAATGATTTTTCTTGGGCACCCTGTATAAATAATTTTGACAATGTGTATATTACTGAATAGAGAATTGAATATTCTCATTTAAAAAAATCATCGATTACGTCATCATTCCCAGATGAATGACGTCACTAGTATGATATATGTCATACTAGTGACGATACACAAAATCATACTTTAAAATTAAAAATCGACCTGTTTCAGGATTTTTCCTTGACGTCGCTGGCTTCTGAAATAATGAATTTATTCCAGACATTTGCACCATACTGTATATACTATACATATATACATAGAGTAAAGAAAGCAAAATATTTTAATCAGATTAGATATACGAGATGAAAATAATAAAATACTAGTTCACAAAAAGGATATGAAAAGCGATGCAAAAAGTATCTTGACAGTTTATTAAACGAAGAATTGGATATAAACCTGTTGACCTATAGGAGACAGTAACAGCAATTGTCACTAAAGTAACAAACGAGGAAGCTCTTCAAGCTGCTGTTCCTGGAGAAGTGTGGACAGCTTTAGATGAGACAGGAACAAGTTGGCTAAGTGATTTATTTAATAGAATTATGGAATTGGGAAAAGACAAAAGCCAGGCAAATGGCGAGGCAGTATTTTAGTATCGGTTTACAAAAACAGGGAGATATTATACAGTGCACAAACCTCAGGGCCATAAAATTAATAACATCATGAGAATATGAGAGGGAGTAATAATTGATAGACAGATACGTGCAGAAACTGAAATATCCAATAATCACATTGGTTGTATGCAAGGCAGATCAACAACAGATGCAATTTTCATTATAAGGTAGTTTATGAAAAAATACATAAATTGAATAAATAAACAGTCGCTCACATGGTGTACAATCATCTTGAGAAAACATGTGATCGAGTTCCTCGAGAGATTCTGGGGTGGGCGCTCAATAAGAAAGCATTTTTCAGTAAATATGTAAAGATGTGGGTGACACATAAGTGGGAGTAACAACTAGTGTTAGGACAGGTGTGGGAGAGATTGATAAATTTGATGTGAAAGTAGAATTGCGCCAGAGCTCGGTGGTTAGACATTATTTATTCTCATTATTGTTGGATGAGATAACATCGAAACTACAGGGTAGCATTTCCTGATTTTTCCTGAAATACTGAAAGAGACAGAGGAGACAAGCTCTTGATGAAAAAGGTCTAAAATTTAGTAGTACCAAAACAGAGTATTTGGAATGTTCCTTTAAAGATATAAAAAAAGAATGTGTGTGTACTTTGTACCCACGTAAGAAGTTATTCTTCTATTATATAGGTAATTTCAACGAAGTAAATATACTTAACAGGTTATTTGTATTTTATTTAAATATTAAACTAACTTTCTTATCTACCACTTTCAAAAAATTTTTATTAAAACAATCAAAAATAAAAAAAAAACATGAATCGCCCAGGATTGGAACCCGCGACCTTCCGATCTCGGATCTAACGCCCTACCAACTACTCCAGCGAGGTCCTTGTAATTGACATGTAAGTTTCAGATATAATTACACAACACGGCGACAAATAGAAAGTGTAAAAATGTTATACCTTCATAATATTTTATTATTTTACTACAGAGGAACACAAATCCAAAAACACAAGAATTATAAGAAATAATACATTTACTAAAAACACTAATATATTCTTTTAATTACTTATTTGCGCGGATACAGATACATGAAAGATTAGCAACGAACTACATACATACTGTCTGTGTGCGCAGGCGCGCAGATTTATGAAAAATTTTACTCTCAATCTCGCCTAAAGAAGAATAACTTCAAAAAGAGAGTTATTTTTAACAAAATTGAAATTTTGGATAGTGAAATAATTGCGAAAATTAAAAGATTTACAATAATTAGATAATACAAGGAAGGAGGTATCCGAACAGATGTAGAATGTCCAGGTTGAGGAATCTAAGCGAGTGGTTTGGTTTGCTCATTAGAAACTCGGATAGGAGAAATAACGTAAAGAAGAAGAATATCGAGAAAAAAACGTAAAGGTAAACTTAGGAAGAGATAAATAAATGTACTGTGACACTATTTAGTCCGCTCACGAATTGGCCTATTTCTTCCCGAAGCTTCTCGGCGTTACGAGACAATACCATTCCTATCCACGGCGTGCGAGACGACCGCTGCCGAAGTATATATAGAACCGAGATTCGAGCACAGGCCAGTCATTCATTCATCGAAGCGCGTCGCGTAACTTAATGTATTCGAATCGAAGATATGAAATGTATTTATTAGTTATCGGAATTATTATGTTTAGTTAATTAAATCATAAATTTGAGTTTGTAAATAAATTAGATGTGTTATTTGTAATTATTAAAATAAATAAGTGATGTAAATAAAATAATATAAGTAAGTCTTCCTTTATTTAAATTAAACTTAGTGCCTAAAGATATAAATAAATAAAATAGTAGAGTCAATCGCGTAACAAATGGTGTCAGAAGTGAGGATACTTGAAATAAATAAAATTAATTCGCGTAAATACAGTGTGGAATCTTTAATAATAACTAAATATAAATCGTAATAAATAAAGTGTGTGATAATGTCTTCACAACATAAGAAAATCACTGATTTGATCGTTAGGGAGCTCCGCAACCAGTTAGAGGAGAGAGACATGGACACTACTGGGAAAAAGGCTGATCTAGTCAAACGTCTAAAGAACACTGCGGTTAGCTCGTCACAAGACGCTGGTCGATGTCTTGTCTACCGCCCTCGAGTTCGAATCAGCTACGCAGGCCTCTGGTGAGTACAGTGCAGTTCGAACTGTGAAAGAGTGAAAGAAGAAGAGGATGAAGACAAACTTGACCAGCTGGTAAATATGGTGAAAGGCTTTACATCGAAGAAAACGAAGACCATGAATTGCTGCAATTGTGGTGAAAATGGGCACGCACGGAGTTTAAGGAAGAACGCAAATCAAGAAACTCGCCAGCAGGAAATAAGAGAACGCACAGACCCTAGGAGGGTAGCCTCGACTCAGAACTCCTCTAAAGACCATCTAATACTAATAGCTTCTTTGAAATGTCGTGAGGATAGTGTATATGTAGATGGAGAAATAAATGGTAAAAAGTATACATTGTTGGTGGATACCGGAGCGACCAGGACCATTATACGACCGTCAGTTATAAACAGCCGTAAGAAACTCTTACCAACGAGGTTGTGACTGCGGACTGCCACAGGTGAAAATGCCAACACCCACGGAGAAATCCAGATACAATTAGGGATTGGAGCAGAAAAGTTCGTCCATACTGTCATAGTTGCAGACATCGAAGAAGATGTTATATTAGGAATGGACGTAATGAATTTGCATGGATTTCAATTGGATTTTAAGAACAGGGTAATCAAAGTGGGCAACGAGGAGGTATTTCTTCATCCACATGATGACAGCACTGTGCTAGCAGCCATTAAAGAAGATACAGTTGTGCCTGCGAGGAGTGAAACGATCATCGTAGCGCGGCTACAGGGAATTGTAGAAGAAGGAACACCTGTTATGATGGAGCCATGGAACCACGACGAGGAGGTTGGCCGAGGAATCATAATTGGAAAGGAATTGGTTACTTCTGCTAAAGAAATTCCCGTGAGATTGATTAATGTCAATGACTACCCGGTGACCATCAAGAAGGAAACAAAAGTAGGAACTTGTGTACCCGTGACGTCCATAATCCGTCAGAAAACAACATCAGATAATTCCAACGACAAGTTCGACCAAATGGTTGCAGTTGCAGGCCAATCTCTAAATCAAGTGAAAAAAAAGGAAATTAAGGGAATTTCTTAGGCAATATCGTTACATATTCGTACCGAAAGGAGGAAAGACAGGAAGAACGACAGTTGTCAAACATAAAATTGACACTGGTACCGCTAGGCCAATTCGTCAATCAGCTCGACGATTACCACAGGCGAAGAGAGAGGAAGCTGAAAGGATTGTTCAAAAAATGAAGAAAGACGCGGTGATAGAAACTTCTACGAGCCCATGGGTCTCTCCGGTGGTCCTGGTCAAGAAGAAAGATGGAACTACGAGGTTCTGTGTGGACTACCGTTTGTTGAACAATGTTACCAAGAAAGATAGTTATCCTCTGCCTCGGATCGACGACACGTTGGACACATTGGCTGGAAGTAAATTGTTTTCTACGTTGGACTTGAAGTCTGGATATTGGCAGGTAGAAATGGATCCAGTGGACAAAGAGAAGACGGCCTTTACGACAGGATCTGGATTATGGGACTTCAACGTTATGCCGTTTGGACTCTGTAACGCTCCTGCGACATTTGAGAGGCTTATGGAAAATGTGTTGAGAGGGTTATCTTGGAAAACGTGCCTGGTGTATTTAGACGACATAATCGTTTTGGGAGAGACGTTTGAAGACCACCTGAAGAATTTAGAAGACGTTTTTTAATCGAGTTAATGTTAAATCCCAGTTAATGTTAAATCCCAGTTAATGTTAATTTAAATAAATTAATAAATGTTAGCTGCCCAGTTAATGTTAAATCCCAAGAAATGCCAGTTATTTCAAAGTAAAGTCAATTATTTAGGTCATATAGTCAGCAAAGAAGGAGTGGCCGTGGATAAAGGAAAAATCGATTCCATTAAGGAATGGCCTGAACCAACTGATAAACATCAAGTGAGGAGTTTTCTGGGACTATGTACTTACTACCGGAGATTCATTAAGAAGTTTGCAGATATTGCTAAGCCATTAACGCGACTTACAGAGGAAGCAAGGGATTATTGCTGGGATAGAGACTGCCAAACGGCCTTTGAAACTTTGAAGAGGCAATTAATTACAGCGCCAATAACAGATAAAATGAAAATTTATAAGTGCATTGTATGCACCCAATCCCAATTTTTTCCCAATCCCAGTTAACAAATAATGCTACGAGAATAACAAGGCATTTATGTACATTTTAGTCTTATTGCGTCTAAAAGTGCTTTACAGATGCCTATGGTCATAGAGGGAAAAATTTAAAATTTTCACGGTGTGTTAAACAAAACTGTCTGGATGATGAAATATTTTAAATAAGTTGCAAAAAGTAGCAGTTGTGCTAACACCAATTTTGAAATGGATTAGGTACTTTATTGGAAGGCAATATATGTTTAAAATATCTCAGGTTGTCGAGGCATTTAAGGATATAGAAAACATTTTTACCGAGAATATTCCATTCCGAAAAAAAAAATGGCAGTGAATCCCGTGCACTATGCAGCAAACTTACTTGATCCTTCTTTAACAGGACAAAGTCTCACTGGCGAAGAGCATATAATAATATTAGCTATGCAGTCTACAGACAAGATATTAACCTATCTTCCCAAGTTTATTGCCAAAGAAAACATTTTTACAGAATTAACAAAGTTCTGTGCAAAAGCAGACCCTTGTGGGTCTGCTTGCACCAAATGTGCACCAAAACTTCTTTAAAAGATTTGGAAATTACAATACTGGGGTTACCAGCTTCCTCCGCTGAAACAGAGCGTAGTTTTAGCACATACCCTTTCATAAATAATAAACGAGAAATAGACTGAGTGTAGATAGAGCAGATAAGTTAATGTATATAGCTCGTAATGAAAAACTCCTCAAAAATCATAAACATGGGAAAATAGTATGTGATGAGAGTCCTTCTATAACTCATCTGTTGGAACCAGGGCAAAGCTCTAACTAAATCCATCGGAAAATGAAAGATTAAATGAAAAGAAATGAAAGAAATAAATAAAGTTGACTACTGATTTGTATAGTTTATTATAATAGTTTTAATAAAAATGCAATATTTCCATAAGTTTCCGAAAGTTTCCAATATTCCCGGAAAGTTTCCGGAATTTTTCCGGCGTTCGAATCTTCCCGGAAATTTTACATCACTAGGGACACCCTATATAGGGTGAGGCAGATAACTGGACTATTAGAAATATCTCGAGAACTAAAGGCAACAGAATCATGAAAATTGGAATGAAGGGGTTTTGAAGGATGATCTATTAAATGAAAATATTTTTATCTCTTTTCAACTTCCGGTTATACCGGAAGTTGCTTATAACTTCGTCTTTTTAAATGGGACACCCTGTATATTTTTACATTTTTGGATTTTTCTCAATATCTTCTTTCTTAAAATATGAGGTTTTGTAATATTATACAGGGTGTTTTAAAAGATATTTACGTTTTTTTATTAATTTCGTAGCAACATTCACACCCTGTAGAATTGTAATAGTTTGACATTAAAAACTGTGCTTACATTCAAGTGATTTTTAATATAGTCTACTATTGTTAAGAATCAATAGTATAGCTCATTTTTAAATTTTAGTATACAGGGTTGGTCGAAACTCGGAATGAATATTTTCTGAGTTTTCTTAAATGGAACACCCTGTATTTTAGTATTGTAATGAAATGATATTTCATGGTACTTTGTTATTTTATAAGTATTCCCTATACCTTATTGCTTTAATTTGTGAGTGATTGGTGATTCAAGTTAAACATTAATTGCAACAAAAAATACGTAAAATCTTATTAGGTTGGCCGTGGAAAAATTCAATCACAAATAATTTTTCTGAAATAAATACATATTAATCCAGACTGATCCTTAAAATTACCCATATTGGTTTAGCTATCAAAATACCTACGTAGTTAAGATTGTTGGTGCGATTAACAATTAAGTACAAATTAAAGCAGTTAGGTATAGGGAATGCTTAAGAAATAAAAAAGTACCATAAAATATCATTTCATTACAATACTAAAATACAGGGTGTTCCATTTAAGAAAGCTCAGAAAATACTCATTCCGAGTTTCGACCAACCCTGTATACTAAAATTAAAAATTTAGCTATACTAATGATTCTTAACAATAGTACACTATATTAAAAATCATTTGAACGTAAGTAGAGTTTTAGATGTCAAACTACTACAATTCTACAGGGTGTGAATGTTGCTACGAAATTAATAAATAAATGTAATTATCTTTTAAAATACCCTGTATAACATTACAAAACCTCATATTTTAAGAAAGAAGACATCGAAGAGAAACCAAAAATGTAAAAATACATAGGGTGTCCAATTAAAAAAAAACGAAGTTATAAGCAACTTCCGGTATAACCGGAAGTAGCAAATAGATGAAAATATTTTCATTAAATAGATGACTCTTCAAAACCCCTTAATTAAAATTTTCATGATTCTGTTGCCTTTAGTTCTCTAGATATTTCTAGTAGGCCCTTTATCTGCCTCACCCTGTATAAAGACAACTATACAAAATTAATACTTAGGTATTATGTTTTCTACACCAAATCGTTATATTATAAATTATAACATAATAGTATAAGTAGCCACTGTTGGTTTGAGTTACTGAATATTCTAGAAAACCCGTGTTGAGCTGCCCCCCCCCCCACTAGCAAAAATCAAAAAACAAATAGCCCTGATTTATGAGCTATTTATGAGCTCTCATATTCCGCAAACCAAAAATTTTGAGCTCGTTCCACTGAGCAGGAATTTAATAATTTAGTGGGGGGGGCTGAGTCAGCCCCCCCCCCACTACTTAAAAATAGGAATAGTGAATCGGTTTTTGCGGCAGAATTACGAGCTATTTACGAGCTCTTGAAATTATATAGTTTCGATTTTTGAGCTCATCCCCTTCATCCCCAAACAACCCTTTAACTGATTTAACTTAAGAGAAAAATGCTGAGAAAACTTAAAATATATCGTATTGCGGATATAATTCTTATAGCGTATATACTCTAAGGATAAACTATTAAATCACGTGCATTTCGATTATTGAGCTACAACCCCTTCGCAAGAAAACCACCCTATCTTCCCGGCTTAAGAGAAAGTAGTACTTAAAATGCATTAAATTAATTATTTGGCGGCTACATATCATTTAATAATTTATAAGCTTCCAAATTACACGCATTTAAATCAGTAAATTGCAATTTATTTTGTATAGTGCAGTCACTGAAAGTAAAAATCAACGATTACCTTCAATTTCGGTGAACCTTTATCGATTTTCACGAAAATTGGTCAGTGGTTAGAGAATACGTCAAGAAACAAAGGTGACATGGTACCACCTTGCGCCTTTACCCTGAGGGTGGATACCGCCCCTTCTCGGGGGTGAAAATTATTTTTTTTTAAATAACTGTACAAATCAATAAAAGAACAAATTAAAAGCAAAATTTATTATATAAAGTTAATAAAATAAGTCAATACTTTTTAAGTTATTAAAGATCAAAGATTTTAATTACTCGTGAAAAAAATGCATGTTTTGAAGCGGTTTTTCGTAAATTACTGAAAAACTGTAACTTTTTACAAAAAAGTTAATAGTAGTTTAATTCGTATAGCTTATATTCTAAGAATAAACTCTTAAATCACGCGCCTTTCGATTATTGAGCTACAACCCCTTCGCAAGAAAACCATCCCATATTCCCAGCTTAAGAGAGATACTTAAAATAATTTAAATTAATTATTTGGCGACTAGATATCGTTTAATAATTTATGAGCTCGCAAAATATACGCATCTCAATTATTGAATTGCAATTTTCTTTCTATAGTGCAGTCACTGAAGGTAAAAATCAACTATGACCTTCGATTTCAGTAAATCTCCATTCATTTTCACGAAATAGGTGAGCGGATTTTGATGCTATCAACTTTTTCTGGAGCTTTGTACTAAGTACTTTGACAAGTATTTAGTACCTAAGTGTTATAAAATGCATCTCTTTCGAGTTATTTAACTTGAATCTTTAGATTTGAACAGTCGGAGAAAAAAAAATACATTTAATTAGCAATAACTTACTTTAAATTAACATTAAAGGGTTTTTCAAGTAAGCAATTTATTATATTTTTTATTAGCTTCAATTTTAGTAATGAAAACTTTTTTGTAAAAACTTACAGTTTTTGAGTTATTTATGAAAAATCGCTTTAAAGCATGCATTTTCTTCCACAAAAATTAAAATATTTGATCTTTAATAACTCAAAAAGTATTCATTTATTTTAATCACATCATATAACAAATTTTGCTTACAATTTGTCCCTCTCTCGATTTGTGGGGTTATTTTTAATAAAGTAATTTTCACCCCTAAGAAGGGGTGACATATACCCCAGGTTAAAACCCCAAGTTGTTATTGTCAATTCGTGAAAATGAGTGGAGATTTACCGAAATCGAAGGTCATAGTTGATTTTTACCTTCAGTGACTGCACTATAGAAAGAAAATGGCAATTCAATAATTGAGATGCGTATATTTTGCAAGCTCATAAATTATTAAACGATATGTAGTCGCCAAATATTTAATTTAAATTATTTTAAGTACAACTCTCTCTTAAGCCGGGAATATGGGATGGTTTTCTTGCGAAGGCGTTGTAGCTCTATAATCGAAAGGCGCGTGATTTAAGAGTTTATTCTTAGAATATAAGCTATACGAATTAAACTACTATTAACTTTTTTGTAAAAACTTACAGTTTTTTAGTGATTTACGAAACACCGCTTCATAACATGCATTTTTTTCACGAATAATAATTAAAATCTTTGATCTTTAATAACTTAAAAAGTATCGACTTATTTTAATAACTTTATATAATAAATTTTGCTTTTAATTTGTTCTTTTATTGATTTGTGCAGTTATTTAAAAAAAAATAATTTTCACCCCCGAGAAGGGGCGGTATCCACCCTCAGGGTAAAGGCGCAAGGTGGTACCATGTCACCTTTGTTTCTTGACGTATCCTCTAACCACTGACCAATTTTCGTGAAAATCGATGAAGGTTCACCGAAATTGAAGGTAATCGTTGATTTTCACCTTCAGTGACTGCACTATACAATGTAAATTGCAATTTACTGATCTAAATGCGCGTAATTTGGAAGCTTATAAATTATTAAATAATATGTAGTCGCCAAATAATTAGTTTAATGCATTTTAAGTACAACTTTCTTTTAAGCCGGGAAGATAGGGTGGTTTTCTTGCGAAGGGGTTGTAGCTCAATAATCAAAATGCACGTGATTTAATAATTTATTCTTAGAGTATATAGGCTATAGGAATTATATCTGTAATACGATATATTTTAAGTATTCTCAGCATTTTTCTCTTAAGTTAAATCAATTAAAGGGTTGTTTGGGGGTGAAGGGGATGAGCTCAAAAATCGAAACTATATAATTTCAAGAGCTCATAAATAGCTCGTAATTCTGCCGCAAAAACCGATTCAATATTCCTATTTTTAAGTAGTGGGGGGGGGGGCTGCCTCAGCCCCCCCCACTAAAGTATTAAATTCCTGCTCAGTGGAACGAGCTCAAAATTTTTAGTTTGCGAAATATGAGAGCTCATAAATAGCTCATAAATCAGGGCTATTTGTTTTTTGATTTTTGCAAGTGGGGGGGGGGCAGCTCAACACGGGTTTCTAGAAAATGTGTATTTGACGCAACATAAAATACATATTCTCCTTTCTGTAGGTAGTTATTGATGGGATTCAATTATCGTATCGTGATATCATAAACTGACCATATTCGGCTATCAGATTTTGGTGCTATTGAGCCGAAAGTATGACACACAACACACAGTAAGATCATCAAAAATGACAGGATGTCTAAACGATGTCTATGGCGATAAGGCGAAACAAAAACAATATCAAATTCACTCCAAATATAAATATTCACTCCAAATTAAGAATCTTGAGAAAAGGCAGCTATAAAACTTATCAAGACAAAAAAGTAATGCAAAAACTAGACTGCAAACATTAAAAACCAAAAAAATATTGGAAACATCAGAAACGAAGATATTTCGTAACCTAGGCTTTAGCTTTACACAGAGAAATAAGCAAAATTATAAAATTCACATGCAAGCTCAAAGACATCAATAACTGGTGATGATGGTCAAAAAGAAATATAATAGAATGGATATACTTATAGACTGGTATGGATTAAATAACTAGTAAGAGATCGGAGCATAAGTTGTTCCCAAAAGTTGTGGAGCGATGATCTAAATACAAAGGGAGCAGTTGTATAACGAAAAAACGGGCAATTGATCTGAAATCCCCTACAAAATCCATCAAATTAATTTAAAAAAAAAAACAAGATCTGAAATCAAGAAGGAGCAAGAAATAAGAAGACGACCAAATCCTATAGGTATTTAGTGCTCGTTTAAACTATCAAAATCTGAGCATATAATAACGTAATAGTAGGAGAGCAAAGTATGCTAAATATGCAGTCACTCGAGCGCTTTGGGGACCTATTGGGTTGTGAAGAGTAGGTCCTAAAACCAAAAAAAGTTAAGTAAAGTTTTTCATTTAAGTGGGCGCTTGCCATTTTTTAAATTAATTTCCCATTTACAACAATCGTTTTTTCAGATTATAGCGCCATCTATCCATAATTCGAAAAAATGTTTCGAATAAAAGTTGCTTATTTTTATGTAAAGAATCCAAATCTGGAATAAAAATTTGGGGCTCCTATTTAAGATTTTAAAGTAACCCTCACCCCACCTCCGTGGGGGTCGTGTTTAGTACCATGCAATAGATTTTTCAAAAATATTGATTAAGTCTATTTTGCAGTTTTTTGATCTAATGTTTATTTTGCGAAATATCGCGGGATTTGTATTTAAAATTTTAAATTTACCCCCTACCCTCTCCGTGGGGGTTCATGTTTGGTATCATTCGATAGATTTTTGAAAAATATTGAACACATATTTTTTAGTTTTTCGATCTAACCTTCATTTCTCGAATTATTCGTTTTTTTTTGTGAAACTTTTTAACTCGCCCATTTTCTTACGCCCAACTCAAATCGTCAGATTTTTGAATATATACTCTTTTGCATGTACTTAACTTACCTTATCTTAATCTGACAATTTCTAGTATTTTTAAGGATAGATTGTTTTTCGGCCCCCCCTTAACAACTCCCCTGTGTTAACAGCCAATATATGGTAGACGTACATTTACAGGGTACAAGGTTTCTCCCCATGTTATAATCTGACGCGCTCGAGTAACTGCAAAAATCCCCGCTGGGGCTCCCGTACCATAATTGTAAATAGTTTACCTGTACCTTTAGGTATCTATGTAATTTATACAGAGAGGAGCAAAATTATGGAATAAATAAATTTTTTCGAAAATGGTAGATTTTGGAGAGAAATCCCGAAACTGGTCGATTTTTATTTTTAAACTTTGAATTTTTGGCATATGTATGATACTAGTGGCGTCATCCATCTGGGCGTGATTACGTAATCGATGATTTTTTTAAATGAGAATAGGGGTCGTGTGATAGCTCATTTGAAAGATTATTCAATTCTCGATTCAGTAATATAAACATTAACATAATTATTTATATAGGGTGTTCAAATTTTTTTTAATTAAATTATTTGACAGAAAAAGGAGAATGTATGTAATTTATTAAATTCAGCTGCTGTCAAAAAATAGAAAAAAAATTTGAGCAATAAACATTGTTTTTCGCTTAAATTAAAAAATGTTCAAACTGCCGCCCACCTTCCTTTTGTCAGTTTGAACGTTTAATTTAAGCGAAAAGCAATGTTTATTTGTTATATAAATATTTTTTTCTGTTTTCTGGCAGCAGTAAAATGTATTTTGAATTAAATAAATTACATGCATTCTTCTTTTTGTGTGAATTAATTTAATTCAAAAATTTTTTGGCCCCCTGTATAAATAATTATGATAATGTTTATATTACAGAAAAGAGAATTAAATTACCTTTCAAATGAACTATCGCATGACCCCTATTCCCATTAAAAAAATTAATCGATGACGTCATCACGCCCAGATGGATGACGTCAGGTGGATGACACCCAGGTGGATGACGTCATTAGCATGATGTATATGTCAAAACTTCATAATTTAAAAATAAAAATCGAGCTGTTTCGGGATTTTTCCCCAAAATCTCCCATTCTCGAAAAATGAGTTTGTTCCATAATTTTGCCCCTCACTATATTATAGGTACAGTGTGTCCAATTAAGTTGGCATCATACGGGAAACTTTTTTATTCTTAGTTTTATGAAAAAAAGATATTCTTTATCAAAAGTTGTGCATGGTCTAAAATTAAAAATACAACCATCAGTTATTAATTTTTTTAAGCCGTGTACGAGGTATGTCAAAAAATATGAATTTTCCTCAAGAGTAAAGTAGCTTTATTTTTCACAATATTGAAATTTGTTATAATGAAAAGTTGTTTGGAATTAAGAACTATATTCTAATATGCAATTTCATCCTTGTAATAGAAAAAAAGTTTTTGATTTTTTTTTTAATTATGGATAACACAGTTATTTCAATTATGATAACAGTTGATATAGAAAAGAGTTACTCTTTTATTATTAATTTTACGAAAAAAAGTTATTCTTTGTAAAAAGTTCTGAATGGTCAAAAATCTTAAATACAATTAGATTACAGAAAAGAGAATTAAATTACCTTTACCTAATATCAAATTTGATCAATTTTATACGAGGTATTTTAAAAAAGATGAATTTCGACCAAGAATAAAGTACCTTTATAGTTCAGAATATTTCAATAAGAAGGATGTAATTACATATTGGAACATGGTTTTTAGTTCTGAACAACTTTACATAATCACAATTTTGAATATTGTGAAAAATAACGGTATTTTATTTAAGTACTCTTGAGCGAATTCATATTTTCTGATATACCTACCTAGTATAAAATTGACAAAATTTGATATAAAATAGTTATTTTAGATTTTAGACCATTTTAGACCAGACATGCACATAATTTAAAAAAAAAACTGTTTTTCGTAATATTAATAATAAAAGAGTTATCATAATTGAAATAACTGAAAATAATGTTGGTAATTAGAAGGGTGAAATTGCATATTAAAATATAGTTCTTAATTACAAACAACTTTTCATTAATAACATATGCACATATCAATAAGTGTAGATACCTATAAATATAACAACCATATCAGTCTTCAGTTCTAATAAAGATTTGTTTAATAATTTGCGCGTTTATGAAGTTCTGGAAGGTTCTGCAGTTTGCATAATTATTTTAATGAATAGACGAACATCCTGTACTAAAGCTAGTAAACAATATAATACAAGTATATTATTCCCAGAAAACATTATTTATTAAATACTCATATATTAATATCTTATTAAATTCTTGCTAATTCCGATAACTTAAAAAACGTATATTAACCCTGGAAGATCACACCTATTTTTTTTTAAATAAACCGCACACATGGGTATCAGATACCCAATGATTTTTTGTGAAGAAACAAAAAAAAAAAGGAAATATTTTATGATTTCCAGAGACTCTCTAATCACTATTGAATACATAAGAATAATTAAATCAATCATTTTATTTTCTCTCTCTTAATTGTAGTAACACAAAAGAAAAAAATATTAAAAATACCTAAAAATAATTGACAAACATTTTCTAAAAAACCGGAAACATAATTCAAAATATTTTAATTTATTTTAACAACAAAATGGTCTTTCTAACTAAAATATAACACCTTTTGATTATAGAACTCGTATTCATTCTTAGCCAGGTATTTCAGTTTCACTCATTTTAGTGACTACATTCATATGGCAGTGTGGCTCTATGCTCCATGCATTATGTTTTATAGCAAGCCGAGCATGCACTCTTTGATTTTCCATCTTTGCCTTTGCAGAAATAACACCTAGTTTGCTTTACTAAATTTGTGGGATGTTGTGTTGTTAGGTCATTATCTTGAACGCACACTTGATCGCAAACCTCACACATACCCTAGCCTATATTCAATAAATTTTCGTGATTGGAAATATTGCTCAAATGAGACCCCAACTACACAACCGTCCTTGGCAGACTAGAGACTGAATTTACAAAAAGCAGCATTACCATTGAAATAAAGCTGCGCAAGCTACATGCAGTTAAGTGTCGCGATAGGTATCTCACACCCAAGTGTGAGCTTCCAGGGTTAAATATAGATTATTTATTAACGCAAGAACATCCCGTTTTGTAATCAAAATCAATCATTTAATCAAAATAAATCACTTAAACAAACCTAAAATATATTTTAAATACTTAAAAACATTAATATTTAAGATGACGCGTTTAAAAAAATTAATAAATGTTTGACTGAAAATATTTTGGACATTTTGGATCAATTCCAATTTCCTCTAAAAACGCTAATTGTTAAACAAAAACGACGCAAAACAACCCCAACAAAAATAAGGTGTACCTATAAGTATGCAACAGCATCAAACTGAATATGTTGTCAAAAGGGACTGGCAAGGGATTTGAGCTAAACATTTCGAAACTCTGCCGAATATACAAATTGCAGCACACAAAAACCTCAAAAACAATGATTATTAGATAAAATTATGGTGAGTTTAATAGAAATCAATGTGATTTTGTACACTAGTTTACCTTTTATGAGAATCAATGCCTGGTCCACCGAAATTAGAAGGGCAGTAGAATCAGAATTTCGTCGAATTTCACACGCCGGAAATATCGTCACTGTCTCGAATCGTCACAACACAAAGTTAATGCGCCGAGTTTTGCCGTTCACACAATTTGTGTGAATACCTGGCAGGTAGAAAATCTCACCAAAAAACCTGTCTTTTTTAGAATAGTTACTTTTTAATATTAAAAAATACCCTGTCAAAATAGCAATTGGACCTCTCTGCCTAGAAAGAAAGTACATAGCTATACATGTATAGTGGTATACAGTAAAACCAGTCAGTAACGGCCACTAAAAATGAAAGAACTATTGGCCGATATAGAAAGGTGGCCGCTATTGCCAGTTTTTGTAGTCTACATATAATTGGTTTAGGAAATTTTTAAACTGGCCGTTAGTACAGGTGGCCGATGTTGGCAGGTGGCCGTTAACACAGGTTTTACTGTATTTTATATCGGTTAATAGTATGTATACATTCAAATGCGAAACGAAAATACTTTAGAAAGACAAATAAAAAGGGAACACTGGCAGAGTTTCTCAAAACAGATGGAACACGACTTCTACGGAACACAAAAAGAAGTATGGAGAATCATCAGAGGGCAAAGAAAGGAGATGAACGAATTAATAAAAGCGAAACACATTCAGAAGGAAACATGGGCAGACTATTTCCAATCTCTGTTTGCTAAAGGTGACGATAATGAACCACCAACACCTGAAGTTACGACAAACGAAGAAATAAACATCGAGGAGGGAGAGGTAAAGGAAGCATTAAGAAAATTAAAAAATAGAAAATCTCCAGGAGAGGACAGAATATCGAACGAACTCCTAAAATACGGAGGACAAGATCTAACTGAACAACTATTAAAACTAATACAAAAAATAATAGAACAAAACAGAATACCACAAGAATGGAGATCAAGCATCCCTCTCTTCAAAAAAGGAGACAAATCGGACCCGGAGAATTACAGAGGAATTACTTAGTAAACACAACATTAGAATTGAATTAAAACAGAACAACACAATAAAAGTAAAAATGGATGATGAACTAACTGACCCAATTGAAGCCGGAAATGGGATAAAACAGGGAGATTCCTTGAGTCCTTTATTGTTCAACCTGATCATGGACGAAATAATAAAAAAAGTAAGAACTAAAAAATGATACCAAATGGGAGAAAAACAACTTAAAATAATCTGATATGCAGACGATGGAATACTAATCTCTTAAAGTGAAGATGACTTACAACGTATGCTACACCAATTTAACATAACCGCCAGAAAATTTGCCAATCTGTAATGCAAATAATGCGTTAATTAACGGCATTGGACGTTACTGTGGCCCCAGCATTATTGATAAATATTTTGGTCTTATTTCATTTAAAACATTGTTATTTATTTGTTAATGCAGCCCGATCGCCCGCCTTCCCATAAGGAGCCTTCTTCATTAACAATTAAAAAATATATTTTAGAATAAAATAAGACAAACATTTTTATCTGGGTCTGATAGAAGAAGGTTGGAACTTGTATTTAGGTACTTGATGATTACAAAAATAATATTTTTTACTTGTGTTTTTGGCCCTTGAAAATCATCATATTTCGTCCTTTTTTTCAGTTTTAAATTGTTGATAACTCGAAAACGATCAACTAAAGAGAAAAATTACACAAGACCTTTTTGTTTAGAATGATCCAAAAGATCTGAAATAATATCTGCCCGACTCTATATATTTTTTTAATAAAAAAAATATGTTTTAATCATTAATTAATTATAGCCAGAACAAAATTAGATCAGGCACCCCCTGTTTTTTATAATTGTTAACATAATAAATTACGTGGGGTGAATGCACCAGTAACCGACCATGCACCAGTTACCGACCACTCTGTAAACCAATATTAAAACTAAGAAAATCTTAAAACGTTCAGAAATTATTGCACCGCCCACGTATACTACGTGGCCTTAGGTATGTAGGGAAAATTCGTTGACTTATCCAAAGCAAGTTTAAAGGAAGTGGGAATTTTGGTGTATTGTCAACACTGCCAATAGGTTAAATCTGTGAGCGTGTAACTAGATGCACATGAAGGTAAGAAATTTTTATCTAATTACATCGAATTTTCTTTTAACTTTTTTAATGTTTAAATATGCTATTACTCATTATAAAAGTGTAATAAATACAGTTAACTTATTATTTTTCTAAATATCTGCAACTAAGTGATTAATTTATGGTGGTCAGTTTATGGTTCACCATTGTAAAACTTTTCCATTGGACGACCAGCTGGTCGCTTTCTGGTTAGGGTTTGTATCCACGGATGATTTGTTAAATAAGATGTTGCTAGTAGGACGAAAAGGGGAATTTAATTTTTATACGTAGATCTAATTTCTGTCCAATAAACGGCCAGTGGTCGGCTACTGGATCAAAGTGGTGGTCATAAATTGGTACCGTAATCAAACTATTTGTTTTAGATGCCTAAAAATTATTCTAAAGACGATTTGGTCAATTCTATTAATGAAGTTCGTGATGGAGCAAAAATACGGGAAACTGAGAGGAAGTATAACATTCCCCATGCCACATTTATGGATAAATTAAAAGAAAAAACATCTTTGGATGCTAGAAAGGGTCCTCCAACTATTTTAACTTCAAATGTAAGTATGTCGTATGTCTATCTTGTTAGTAAACATGCATTTCTATATAGAATATTATATTGATTTGTGCCTAACCCTTTTCTCGTTTTGTAGGAAGAAAACCTCCTAGTTTGTTGGTTGAAGGGACTGGCCAAAAAAGGAATACCGGTTGAACCAAGACAACTAATTATTGATGCTGTTCAAGAGTTAATAAAAAAAGATCGACGAAAAAGTCCATTTACTCAAGGAAGACCTGGAAGAAAGTGGCTATAGATCTTTTTTTAAACGACATCCAAGTATTTCACTGCGTAAACCTGAACCTCTTGGTTTAGCAAGAGGGTTGGTAACTAAACGTGCAATTCGTGAATGGCATCATAACTTTTAAACTTATATAATAGAAGATACTGGAAATCGCAATCTGCTAAAAGATCCTTCCAGAATTCTCAATGGGGATGAATCGGGTTTTCGAACTAACCCAGGAACCTCTCTAGTTATATGTCCCAAAGGATTTAAAGATCTGTATCAGGTTCGAGGATATTGATTACAGTAAATGTTTGAGTCATGAAAGTAGAACAGTTGACAAACCATGCCAATTTAATACTGAAGATTTACTGTTTCTCGAGTCAATGCTCCCTTCTTCACGTGTTCGTCAGTTCCGAAGCAGTGGCGAAAATGGGATGATGATGAGTCGGCCAAAGAGCTATTTGATGCTTGGTACAAAATCAAACAACATATTTTAAATCAAGCTAAGTTTACTAGAGAGATGATTCAGATGCTCTTACAAAAGACTTAAAAAATTCAGAAATGACCCCAACTCAAAATGAACATAATGAATTAATTATTGCCCAGGTGAATTCAGAATCTGATGATAAGGAGTCAGATGATCTTACAAAAGACTTAAATTTAGAAATCACCCCAACTCAAAATGAACATAATGAATTAAGTATCGCCCAGGTGAATTCCGAATCATCTTTTAATAAAAATGAACGGAATACTAGTATCCAGACATTACTTCAAGAAGAGAAACAGCAAAGTAACGAAAATAATCCACAATTAACCTCTAAGTCAGAGTTGTTCACTACACCAAAATCTGGTAGGTCTATTCAACCAGGGGTAAGTCCTGCGTTTGCCGACTGTGTTACTTGGCCAACACAATCACCAGTTAAAAAGGGAGGAAGAAGTATCAAGCTTCCACATGCAGTAGGTGCTGGAGCTTGGGTTGAATACTGGAAGAAAAAAGATGAAGAAAAAATAGAAAAAGAACAAAAGAAAAAGAAAGACTTGAAAAGAAAACCGAAAAAGAAGAGTTACAAAAAAAACGGGCAGCAATACAAGTAACGGATCATCTGAAGAGGAAGATGAATTTATGGACACACAGGACGATTCATTGGACGATGCAGAATTTTCCGACCTTCTACAATCGAGACCTTCCACTCCACACCTAGAAGAACTTCTTAAAGATGCTGAAGAAAGAAACTTTGCTTTGGTAAAATTTCCTACAGATGGTGGAGGCAAAGAAGTTTTTAAATGAATTTTCGCGTGGGCGAATATTGGTGCATAACTGGTCGAAAACTGGAAAAAGTGGTCGGTTATTGGTGAATTTGTCAAATAATTTTTAATAATTAAAAAACATGGGTTACGTCAAAGATACGTTATAATATTAAATGTATTTTTAAAGTACATAATTAATACTAATAAATGCTAGAAGTTTTACGTCCAAAAACTAATTTTTCAATTTAATTTTAATTTTTTAATTTCAAAAATCCTAATTTGGTCGGAAATTTGTACATTCACCCTATTATCAAATAATTTTTATCCATTAAACAGATCGGTGCAGATCGACCTTATATCGGATCCTCAACTATTTGCTTGTATTTACTTCCGCATAATTTAAATATAGTTTTTATTTTATACTTCGTAAATGTCATATTAACTTGCTATGCAGAATACAGTTCAATAAACTTTTCTTGATTGCTGATGGAAGAGCTCTTGTAATTATCATTCTAAATGTTTTAGTTGGGTTTCCCTGGACAAAAATTTAATATGTACATATTAAGAAGACTATCTCCATTATCTATTGTAATAGCTCTATCAGTCTTCAGTTATAATAAAGACTTTTTGAAAATTTTGCGTGTTTAAACAATTCTGGTGAAGGTACTGCAGTTTGCTTTGTCAATGACTACAAGAACATACAATATTGTAGAAAGTCAATAAATTTATTTCCAGAAAACATTAATATTATTAAAGACCCGTAAATTAATTTATTGTTAAATTTTTGCTATACATAATTTTTGCTATATATAATTCCGATGACTTAAAAAATATATATATTACGGATATATTTATTAAAACAAGAAAATTCCGTTTTGTTTAATAAAAATAATAAATTAATCAAAATAAGTCAATAAAAGGAGACCTAAAATATATTTAAACGCTTAAAAACATTATATTTAAGCTGACGCGTTTAAAAAAATTAATAAATGTTTTGACTGAAAATATTTTGGAAATTTTGGATCAATTCCAATTTCCTCTAATATCGCTAATTGTTAAACAAAAACGACGCAAAACAACCCCAACAAAAATAAGGTGTACCTGTAAGTATGCAACAGCATCAAACTGAATCTGTAAATGTCAAAAGGGACTGGCAAGGGATTTGAGCTAAACATTTAGAAAACCTGCCGAATAAACAAAATGCAGCACACAAAAACCTCAAAAACAATGATTATTACATAAAATTAGAGTGAGTTTAATAGAAATCAATGTGATTTTGTACACTAGTTTACCTTTTAGGAGAATCAATGCCTGGTCCACCGAAATTGGAAGGGCAGTAGGATCAGATTTTCGCCGAATTTCACACGCCGGAAATATCGTCACTGTCTCGAATCGTCACAACACAAAGTTAACGCGCCGAGTTTTGCCGTTCACACAATTTGTGTCACTAGTCTTTAATTTTAAAATTGCAGTAAGTCTCGAGTAAAAATATCTGTGGAACAATCTCGTATATGTGCGCTGTATGAATCGCAGCACAACGCAATACGGATTTATCTGGGAGAGAAGGAGATGGAGGAATAATATCGATTTTTGTGTTCTTCTGGCTTACATCTCGATTAAAATAAGATGAAGTCACGCAGGTGACATCTAACGGGAGGCTGTAGAAATAAAAGTTTAATTTTCTGTAACAGAATGGAAAGATGCTGAAAAGTTTAATAATAATATTATAATTGAAGTATACAGGAATAAAACAAGGAATCTTAAAAAAAGTGTTATTCCACTTTTTGTATTTAAAACATCAAACCCTTACAAAATATAATATTTTTTCTTTGCATAATAAAACAACTAAATACATATATGTTTTTTAAACAAAAATGAAATTTTGCAATATAACTTTAAACTTTTGTTTTAGTATTAAATTTTACACAAATGTAGAAAAATTCAGAATTTAAATATGGAACGTCCCATTGGCCCATCATTTGGGATGGTGGCAATGACCGAAATTTCTGAAAAATCAAACCAAATTATGTACCCACATTTAGGTTATCTGTATTTATATACGAATTTTGTTTTCACCCAATTTTGAAAAAATGTGAAAACGTTCAATTATCCACATGTCCGTCTGTCCGCAAACACAACTCCTCTGTCATTATACCAGGTCGAATGACAAATAATGTGTCGAATGAAAGCTAATAATCTAAAGATGGTAGGGTCTAAAGGTGAGAAATTTGACCTAGGACTTCAGGTTTTAGAAATGAAACCAGAAGTACTGTTTTAAAATCACCGGAATAGTACAAGCGATATATTATTCGACGAGCTTTAGCAAGACGAGAACAATATTATATTTCCGGTTTCATGACTGTCTGTCCATCTGTTCGTCCGTTCGTGAATATGACTCCTCCATCATTAACACCGATAGAATAACAAAAATGAGGAAATGAGGTGTCGAATGCGAATGAAAGCTTATAACTCAAAGATGGTATTAAAGACGAGAACTTTGTCCTCCGACTTCCGGTTTTAGAGTTACAACCGTAAGTTTCGTTTGAGTCACCGAAGTAGTATAAGTGATATATTATTCGACGTGTTTTAGTAAGATGAGGACAAAAATGTATTCTTGGTTTTTATATCATTTCCGGTAAAAAGTTCTAACCGGAAGTGCCATATTATAATTGCAGAAAGAGTACATGTGACATACCAATCGAAGCATATTGAAAATTCGAGCTTAAATCTTTAGTTCTGGTTTTGAAATCATTTCCGTTTAAACAGTTACGGCCGAAAGTTTAGTCAAAATGACTCAAAATTAGTGAAATCGTATATCAATCGACGCAAAGTTACACGAGGAGTTCAACTATCGACTTCCGGTTCTACTTCCGGTTAGGTAGTTTGGGTAAAAACCTACCTAGGACTTACGAAGTCCAACTACTTATTGCTTTTACGACGTGTGCACAACAGTGCCGGTTTAACCTAACTTCGGGCCCTGGGCGCTGGAGGTTTAAGGGCCGCCTTCATTGCTATTCGTTGTCAGTTTTTAACCTTCCGCTACCGGAGGGGGTACAGATTGTACCCCAAATTCGATTTTTCATGAATAATTTTTAAAAATGTTGGAATTTTGTTTAACTGTTCTAGTTACTTCTTCATTGGGATGTGTAAAAACATATCCAACCATTTGTTTTCAATTTGACATATTTTTACCTATGAAAAGTGCAGCACTGTACTTGGGGTACAAGTTGTACCCCCTCCGTCAACCGCGGTACAGTTCATTGCGGTCGACGCCACTGACTAAACCAGACGTTTTGCGCACGGCACCAAACCTGTTGTTTGCAATAACACACAAATCAATTCTGTGGATCACTTAGTGCTAACATACCGTTTTAGTTTATCCATTTGTGATTACACGATTTACCGATATGTCGAAAAAAATAAAGTTAGACCTTCGGAAAGAACAGGATCGTGAAACTGCAGTGCAGTGGTTAGAGGAAAGTGATGATGATTACCTTTCTGAAAGAGATAGTTTATCGGATGATTCAGAATTAGATGATAATTTAGAAGTAGCGGAATATGAGCCTGAAATTCTGCAGGTAATTTTTATTTTTGTTTTATGTACGATATTTCTATCTTGAGTTTATTATATTTTAGCCATCTGAGAGCGACAGTAATGATTCTGATAAACCAGTTTTGGGGGCAGTAGATTCCACATTTATTTCCAAGAATGGTACAGTTTGGAAAAATCGTCCTTTACGAAAAACTAGATATCGCACAAAAAACTTGCTCGAAAAACCAGGGCTTACAGAAAAATCTAAAAATGTCGCTAAAATTAGTGATTGCTTCAAATTATTTGTAGATGAGAAAATTGTAGAGATCATCGTCAAATGTACAAACCAGAAAGCGGAGAAATACATTCAGGATTGGAATGGTAAAAATCCTAATAAAACAAGAACCTGGTTGCCCACTGATTCAGTGGAAATTTATGCGGTCTTTGGACTCTTGATTACGGCGGGTGCGCTAAAAGCCAATAGGGAACCAGTGCACTTTTTGTGGTGTCGAAACCCTTTGTACAGTCGATCTATTTTTCCGGCTGCCATGTCACGCGACCGATTTCTAGATATAATTTCACTTATGCGATTCGATGATTTGAACACTAGAGAAGAACGTAGAAGTTCTGACAAACTAGCAGCTTTTAGGGAAGTGTTTACAAAGTTTGTAGAACACTGTAAAGAAAGTTTTAAGTGCCACTCTCATCTAACTGTTGATGAACAACTTGTAAGTTTTAGAGGTAAGTGTCCATTTAGAGTCTACATGAAATCAAAACTAGCCAAGTATGGCATCAAAATATGGGCTCTAGTTGATGCAACAATCACCTATGCTGCTAACCTTCAGATTTATACTGGAAAAGATGGTAACAAACCAGAAAAAGACCAGGGCAAAAGAATAGTACTTGATTTGGTCTCATTTCTAAAAACTGGTTATGACATCACTACTGATAATTTCTTTACCAGTGTTCCCTTGGCAAAACAACTCCTAGATCGACAAATAACATTATGTGGAACACTTCGAAAAAACAAGCAGGATATCCCTCCAGCCCTACTACCCAATATTTCTAGACAAGAAAAGTCCTCAGTTTTTGCCTTCACTGAGGAAATAACACTGGCGTCTTACGTTCCTAAAAAGAATAAGGCAGTAATTTTATTGAGTACAGAACATAACGACGATAAAATTAGCGGAGAAGAGACGGACTATAAGCCAGACATAATCTTGCATTACAATTCTACAAAAGGTGCCGTAGATACTATGGATAAGATGGTAAATGAATATTCTTGTAAAAGAGCCTCTAAGAGATGGACATTTGTTTTGTTTCAAAATCTTCTAGACATTGCAGGTCTGAGTGCATACGTACTGTGGACGACAAAGAATTCCATTCGTGCGTATGCAGCTTCTCACAGACGCAGAGAATTTTTACTAAACCTGGGTCAAGAACTTATAAAGCCCCATGTCGATCGGCGACTACAAAGTCCACAAAAATTCCATAAGCGAATTATAAACGTGATGTACGAATTATGCCCACCGCCACCAAGGGAGAATCGCGAAAACGACGCCACCATCTTGAAATCCTCAGGGCGATGTTTACTTTGTCCACGCAAGAAGGACCGCAAAAGCAGAAAAACGTGCAATTCTTGTAAATTCTTTGTTTGTGCTGAACATCAAACAACCACAACAATTCAAACAATAATATGTACAAAATGTAAAGCTAATCAAAAAAACGATAATTAATTTTTTCAAGACACCATATATTTTTTTATTGTTACTTATATTCAATAAAAATACTTGCATTTGTTTTAATTATGTTTTAACTAAAATTATTGCATTATGTTAATATTTAATCCATAAAAATGCATGGGGTACATAATGTACCCCCTTCGTCAACTACAAAACAACTTGACCCTTCGGTAGCGAAAGGTTAACAAGAAAACACATGTATTAACTGTAAAGGTTTATTGTAAAATCCATAAAATATTTTTTTAAACAAGCAAGAAGAATACCAAACTTAAAAAATAATCCAAAAAATACATTTAAAATCATAAATAAAAAACAGAAAGTTCCACAAAACAACACGTGACAAGCAAAAAAACATTATAAAAAAACATAAGACAACAATTAGATAACTTTTTTTCTTGACTTGGCATTCGCAAACTGCCATATCACAATTCAGTTTCTCCAGTTCTTCATTGTCTATAATCCAATAGTGATAATGCGTCTAAGTTTTCTTGACCAAAATTTGGCCTTAAATAAGTTTTTATTTTTTTTAAGCCGAAAAAGACCGCTCGCCTGACGCATTCGAAATGGGTATCGTCAAGTAAATTTGCAGTAAAGTTAAAATATTGGAAAAAATTGCTTTTACATCCTGGAAGAATCAAATAAATTGTATGATGTTTATTAAAATTTTAGCATAACGTTTCAAAATGGGTAATTTCATTATGCAAGTTCTCTTTGGTTTCATCAACATCGTTTTTATGTTTCTCGCATAAAGTATTACCTAATTGACGTCTTGACTTCTCCTTTATCTCTAGATTAAAAAAAAAACATCTAAAAGCTGATTTTACATCCTCGTAACATTCAATTAGCGATTCTGAAAACAGCGACTAATTTTCTAGACTCTAGATTTTCTGCGACAGCGATTTTTTTGTCGCTGCGACTACAAATCGCAAGTGGAGTGCTAGCCTTAGAGGCCACTGTATAATGCCAAATTGCAATTTTTGTAATCGCTTTACTTTTGAATGTTTGAAAAAGTGTGTACCCCATGTTTGGGTATTTTCATTTTCGAGAATAATCTACAAGAATTAAAAACCGCTAAACGCCGTAAAAATGAGTGGCGCATACAATATTCCAGCTACAAAAGATCTGATATGAAAATTACGTGGCGCGAAAATGTATTTTCATTTTGATGCAAAACAAAATTCTAGTTTTATTTTAAAAGATTTTTCCATAATATTTGCTAAAATTGAAGTAAACGCGCCACAAAAGAGTTTCAAAATTCAAACTGTATCAAATTTACTCTTTTGTGGCGCGTTTACTTCAAATTTAGCAAATATTATGGAAAAATCTTTTAAAATAAAACTAGAATTTTGTTTTGCATCAAAATGAAAATACATTTTCGCGCCACGTAATTTTCATATCAGATCTTTTGTAGCTGGAATATTGTATGCGCCACTCATTTTTACGGCGTTTAGCGGTTTTTAATTCTTGTATCAGGAGTTTTTCAAGTTATATACAAATTAAATGTATGAAGTTGAATGCAATTTTTCTCGATTACACGTCAAGCTTTATAAATGGTCACCTTTGTCGCATTATCTCCCAAATGATCTAGTGACCATCGAATGTATACTAGATTTTTTTTCTAGTCGAAATAGAATAAATAAAAATATTGGGATGGCCGGTAAATGAACTCAGATTATCCGTTACAGATCAAATTTAGCGTCGTAACCACTACAACTACATAAACCATTTCGGGAAAAATAGTTAATTGGATTATACATTTCTAACTTAAGACTTCTAAACGACTTAACCGATTTTGATCACTAAACATGAGTTTGAAACATATTGACAAGTAGTATCTGATGCATCTGAGTTCAAGTATGAAAACTAAAGTTGTTACAGAAATTATTGAGCTTGAACTGTTTTTCCCCATAGGAAATAGATTTGATCATACTTATGAAGCGTATAACTTAAAATTTCTAATTTTCCCGGATATGAGGTAAACAACGTTAGATTAGCCTAGAGTCCTTCTACAAACGCTCAGTTATTGGCGCAATTCGTAGGTTGAAATTTTGAGTAATTGTCGAAAAACCAAAATTTTCAAAGTTTAGTTTTCAATTTTTTGGCTATACTGAGCCGTGTGTACGTCTGAGCTTGATCGCTTAGGCAACGTTTGAAAACCTAACTCAACCCTATTGATGTGGTTTATTTGCGATTTTCCTGTCTCTCCTTGAACCTAAGATATATACGCCCAAAAAATTTGCCATTTTGTATCTACCTAGCCCTATAGCTGGCTTACGGGTAGTCAGAAGTCAAAAATTACACCGGTTCTGAATCGGCCCTCACACCCTCTTGAAACACAGAAAAAAAATTCAGATCGTTGTAACTTTTCCACATACATACATACATACATACATACATACATACATACATGCATACATACATACAGTAGGAAAAATGAAAGAATACCCATGAACGAACATATAAAACATGCTGTATTTTCCTGTCACCGAGTCACACAAAAAATTGGCCAGCGCAAGTACATGTAACAATTATTGTTACATGTATTTCCACTGGACAATTTTCTTTGTGACACGGTGACAGGAAAATACAGCGTGTTTTATATGTTCGTTCATGGGTATTCTTTCATTTTTCCGACTGTATGTACATATCCACAAACATTTTCCCCTTTTTAAATAAAAATTGAGTTCAAATTCTGAGCTCGCTAACTTTTAAACGATATAACCGATTTTCAAAATTAAACATGCGTTGGAAAGGTCATGATCTATGCTATCAGAAGCCGCAAAGGCCGAACTTAAGTTTTTGAAATTTTTGGGAGTTTTGGGGACGAGAACGAAAAACAGACCCTAAATAGGAAAAGCCGTAAAATCAACAGCCTTGGACCAAAATGAAGAAGTAATATATGGATCTAGGAGTCTTTTCCTAAACTTTAAGATGGGATTTGGCTCAATTTTCAATTCAGTCAGGTTTAGAAAATCGAAAATTTCGTGTATATAATATATAGTGTCGCATGTAGGGGTTGTGCGCCACTGGCGAGAACTGTCGTTCTCTGGTAATTTTCAAAATTAGATGTGCGTTGGAAAGGTAATGATCAGTACTAGCAGAAGCCGCAAAGGTCGAACTAATATTTTTGAAATTTTTGGTAGTTTTGAGAACGAGAACCTTGGTCGCAATCTCTCCCAAATGATCTAGAACTTACGACACCAGTGATAAGACAATCCGAGTTCATATCCCAGCCATCCTAATAATTATGTAATTATGGCCGGCAAATGAACTCGGATTGCCCAATCAAACTAGCATCGTAACCACTACAAGTACATAAACCATGATTGATTAATAACATTGATTTTTTCGATATAAACTAAATTTCGATAACCAATAAATCGAAAACTATTAATTTTATCAAAAAAATATAAAACATTTTTTGCTTACAATTAATGTTTTTACCAACATTTGCGGTCAAAATATAATAAAAAATTTCCACCCTCAAGACGGGGTGGTAACCACCCCATGGTAAAAGCGTCTTTCGGAATCATACAGGTTTTGATCCTTAGACTCTCCACTACTTATTCTCAAATTTTCAAGCAAATCGATCCATTCTGTAAAAATTGCGAAGTGAAAAGTTTCAGTTCCTGGACTAATTATACTTTTGGAGCTCTATAACTTCTGAACGGCTGAACTGATGTTGATCACTAAATATGAGTTTAAAACGTATTGACAAGTAGTATCTGATGCATCCAAGATCAAGTATGATAACTGAACGTATTACAGGAATTATTGAGCTTGAAAAACGGTTTTTCCCATAAGAAATAGATTTGATTATACTTATGAAGCCTATAACTAAAAAATTCGAATTTTCCCAGATATCAGATATACACCGTTAGACGCGTCCTGAGTCCTCCTACAAACGCTCAGTTATTGGCGCAATTCGTAGGTTGAAATTTTGAGTAATTGTCGAAAAACCAAAATTTTCAACGTTTAATTTTTCAGTTTTTCGGCTATGGTGAGCAGTGTGTATGTCTCAGGTTGATCGCTTAAGCACCGTTTGAAATCTTAACTCATCCCTATTAATTTGGTGTATTTGCGGTTTTCCTGTCTCTCCTTGAACCCAAGATATATACGCCCAAAAAATATGCTATTTTGTATCTATCTAGTCCTCTATCTGGCTTACCGGTAGTCAGAAGTCAAAAATTAGACCGGTTCTGAATCGGCCCTCACACCCTCTTGAAACACAGAAAAAAAAATTCAGATCGGTGTAACTTTTCCACACACATACATACATACATACATACATACATACATACATACATACATACATACATA
This sequence comes from Diabrotica virgifera virgifera, assembly GCF_917563875.1. Taxonomy (NCBI): domain Eukaryota; kingdom Metazoa; phylum Arthropoda; class Insecta; order Coleoptera; family Chrysomelidae; genus Diabrotica; species Diabrotica virgifera. Next base: position 104,862,232 of record NC_065448.1, on the reverse strand, counting down.
CATACATATCCACAAACATTTTCCCTTTTTTAAATAAAAATTGAGTCATACTTCTGAGCTCGATAACTTTTGAATGGTATAACCGATTTTCAAAATTAAACATGCGTTGGAAAGGTAATGATCTGTGCTATCAGAAGCCGCAAAGGTCGGGCTTAAGTTTTTGAAATTTTTGGGAGTTTTGGGGACGAGAACGAAAAACAGACTCTAAATGGGAAGGGCCGTAAAATCCACACCCTTGGACCAAAATGGAGATATGACATATGGATGGACGAGTCTTTTCCTATTCTTTAAGATGGGATGTGGCCCAATTTTCAATTCAGTCAGGTTTAGAAAATCGAAAATTTCGTGTATATATAGTGTCGCTTGTAGGGGTGTTGTGCGCCACTGGTGAGAACTGTCGTTCTCTGTGGATTCTTTATCTATAAATTAGATTTAGGTATATCTATTTTTGTCTTTCGTTTAACTATTTTAAAAGAACTTATTTTAATCATATTTTAAAAGAACTTATTTTAAAGCCGAAAAGTGAGATAAATTATTATTTAAGCCCCACAATTCAAAATGAAATTATTAGAAACTAAAAAATCTCCAAACATATAAAAAAAAAACATACAAACAAGCATACATTTGGGAAATGCACCGATAGAAAGGGTTGATAAATACAAATAACTAGGAACCTGGATTTCAGAGAAAAATCATCAAACAACAGAAATAAGGACTAGGATAGAAATAGCAAGAAATGCGTTTGTAAAAATGAAAACAGTTCTCTGCAACAAAGATCTTAGCTTAGAACTGAGAGTAAGAGCTTTGAGATGCTACGTGTTCTCGATACTACAATATGGACTTGAAAGCTGGACATTAAAGCAAGAACACATAAATAAGCTACAGTCATTTGAAATGTGGTGTTACAGAAGGATGCTTAGAATAGCATGGACACAGAGGAAAACGAACACGGAAGTACTGCGAGAAATGGATAAAGAATGCGAAATAATAAACACAATAAAAATAAGAAAGTTACAATATCTGGGACACGTAATGAGGGGACCGCGATATGAAATGCTAAGACTGATAATACAGGGAAAGAAATAGGCGGAAGGAGTATAGGAAGAAGGAGAGTGTCATGGTTAAAGAATTTAAAGGAACTGGTTTAGATGCAGTTCTATACAACTCTTTAGAGCAGCGCTGGATAGAGTAAGGATAGTGATGATGATATCCAACCTCCGATTAGGAGACGGCACTTGAAGAAGAAAGAAAAAAACTCCGTTTGTGCGATTATTTTGGATACAATTCGAGACGTGGCCATTGATTAATAACTTACACACTTTTTACCCACTACCTGGGTAGTTTTTAATCAATGACATGGCGAAATCTGACAACCTTCTATAGTTTTTGGAAAAGGGCCCCGCCACAAACACTGACACGGGGCCCCTCCGGGGCTAGGCTACTGCACTGTGTACCTATAGGCGTGAAGAGATGTAACAATAGAACAAAGGCGTTTGTAGTGTATTTGAGATTTTTTTCGGAGAATATGAAAATTACTTAGCGACTTTATTTTTTTATAATTAAAAGGAACGGGCCCCTTCGGGCCCCTGGGCGCCCGCTCCAAGCGCCCAGTGGATAAACCGGCACTGTGCACAAATGAGGTGTAATAATTTGCAGCTTCTGGTCGTTGACAGTGTTGGACAAGTTTAAATATTTCTCCTTTTTTATGGGCAGAATTTCTAAAAAACAACTTAACTATCGGGTAACTAGAATGTTGTCTGCTTACCAGCATACGCATTTGGAAGCTCAAACTTATTTTCCCCCAGTCTAGGCCCTTGAAGTTGCAAGAATTCTCCTTGTTTTAACCGTGTAGCGCGCGTACATTCCTAGTTTCATACGTGTGTGGCTAATTTTTTTTTATTTTAAATCTACGAGACGTTTTGAGTTTTATGCTACAAATGTTGGGCATGAGATTCAGTTCATAGAGTAGCGCCGGATTCTAAGGAAACCACAAAACAAAACAAAAAATTGGACATTTCTTGTTTTATTCCTGTACCCTTCAATAATACTGACTTTTATTGTGTTTTTTAACATAAAATATTTAATATAAAATCTGTAAATTTTATTATCTGTCATATCTATATTTTTTATTTTTAGCAAACGTGTTGTTACACATTTTATTTCGAAAACTTCCACTATCTTACACATAGAATTAGTTGGGGCCAACGTCTAAATAACGTATAAGAGGGGTCACCGTGTCCTTTTCAATCCTGATGGACAAACTCAACGGTTTCTTATAGATTTTTGGTTGCTGATTACGAATTTCGAGGGTTCATTTTGATCCTAGTGGTCAAAAAATTGTTATGAACAATTTAGTTGTTTATAAATATCTGGCTCATAAACTAAAAGAGATAAAAAAAATATTTCAAATAAAATTTGTTCCTCAATAAAAAACAAAGAAAAAACCGTCTACTAAACTGAAATCCAACAATTATAACTCACGATATTGTAAAATTAGTGCACACTGCAAATTGCAAAATAAGTATTTTTCGAAGCTTCATCGATCGTAACTCGGCTTCTACGCATACTCGGCCTTAGGAAGTCTCATTTTAAAGCTTAAGTAATAGGCCTCTTGGCCGAAATATCGATATTTTGTCCAAAAATAAACTTACGAACATTTTCGTAAGCTCAAAATGTTCCTTTTGAGTTCTTCTATCATTATTGTTAATTAAAGTATAAATGTTTATAGCTCAAATTTGCTTGAAACCCTTATAAACAAATTAATGTACAATTTTTTTAAGAAAATTATAAATTCAAACGGGTATAACTTTAAAACAAATGAAGATAAAATAATTTAACAAACTTTGCTTGGAAGACTATTAATTACGCTTTAAAATGAGACCTCCTAAGGCTCATGTGCATGCGTAGAAGCCGAGTTACGATCGATGCAGTTTCGAAAAATACTTATTTTGAAATTTGCAATTTGCAGTGTGCACTAATTTTACAATATCTTGAGTTCAAATTGTTGGATTTAAGTTTACTAAACGCTTCTTTCTTTGGTTTTTATTAAATTAAATTGTTTATAACAATTTTTTGACCACACGGATCGAAATCGACCCTCGAAATTCGTAATCAGCAGCCAAAAATCCATAAGAAACCGTTGAGTTTGTCCATCAGAATTGAAAAGGACACGGTGACCTCTAATTTGGCGCCTAGACTATAATACATTTTACAATTTCAAAGTGGCCTGTATCGCAGAATTGTGCAGGCTTTTACTACCTATGTGTTGTATAATATAGTTTCATAACAGAGCATCATGAGCATCCCAGATAAAATTTAAATTTTGGGTGGTTTCGATTGTAATTTGCATACAACAAATAGTGCAAAGAGTAGCTAATGTCTATGGAAGCAAATAAAAAAAAATCTGTGTGTATTTTGTACGCACGTAAGAAGTTATATTTCTTTTATAATATTTCAACGAAATAAATGTACTAAACAGTTTATTTGTATTTTATTTAAATATTAAACTAATTTTAATACTTACCCACCACTTTCAAAAAAAATTTTATTATAACATTACCAAAAATAAATAACAAAAAACAAAAGAATATGAATCGTCCGGATTCGAACCTGTGACCACTCGATCTGTGGTAGAATGCTCCACCAACGAAGATATCATTGCTCTGTGTAAGTGACATCTCGGACATAATTACAAATCACGGTGACAAATAGATCATGTGAATTATAAATACTAAGTTTTCAATCCAATGGCATATAAAACAACATAATGTTATTCTACACCCCATCAGACTGAAAACAATGGGTACCTTCTCTGGTTACACCTACGAGGCTTCTACAATTTGCAAGCCATAACGGATGCTGAGACTAAGGAAGATGAGGGAATTTTACAATTTATAATTCACGTCCCATCTGCTCAGTGCGGTAAAGTTCCAACGAGAATGGTTCCCTTCGTACTCCAATCAGAGTAAACATGTAAATCAAAAATGAATAACCATTTTCAATTTCGTTGCAAAACGAAAATATAGCCGCATCATATTATAGTCCAATCAGAGAGTGCAGCAAGCACCTCTACCGGTTTCGACACTTATTAGTCTCTCATCAGGAGGCACATATGCTGCTCTTTCTGATTAAACCAAAACGGCGTGCAGTCACGGATTGCAACGAACAAAATGGCATAGATGCCCTAGCGGCAACTGCTAGTAAAAGACTAAGTTTTCAATCCAATGGCATATAAAACAACATAATGTTATTCTACATCCCACCAGACTGAAAACAATGGGAACCTTCTCTGGTTACACCTTCGAGGCTTCTACAAATTGCAAGCCATAATGGATGCTGAGACTAAGGAAGATGAGGGAATTTTACAATTTATAATTCACGTCCCATCTGCTCAGCGCGGTAAAGTTCCAACGAGAATGGTTCCCTTCGTACTCCAATTAAAATAAACATGTAAATCAAAAATGAATAACCATTTTCAATTTCGTTGCAAAACGAAAATACAGCTGCATCATATTCTAGTCCAATTAGATAGTGCAGCAAGCACCTCTACCGGAAGAAGAAGAAGCCCCAAGAGAAACGCAGAAGTAGCTTGTTAAAATACTCCTTCTTTATTAAACGCCAAAATTGAAAGTTTCAACATGAAATATGAACTTAGGGAGTTAAGGGAATTATGAAGAAAATAAGGTTGAGCCGTATTTTTTTCAGCGACAAAAACACAAACCTGAAAATCACTCTATAATATTTACCATCCTATTTAAAAATAATCGTTACCCCTTTATAATTCACTTTGAAAAAAAAATGAGTTGAAGTGAGAGGAAGATTTTTTAATTTTTAAAAAATTTCCGTTTTTCAAATAAATACAAATCTACCTATAGAGCTACATATAAAAATGTAAAACCTACAACTTTAATACAACTAACTCTACAAAATAATGCGTATCTCTTATAGTTTCTTCTTCTTCTTATTGCGCCGTCTCCTTTCAAAGGTTGGCGATCCAATTGGCAACTGTAGCTTTGGAAACTGCTGCACGAAAAATTTCTGCGGATGAGCGGTCAAACCATTTTCTCAGGTTCTTCAGCCACGAGTTCTGACGTCTTTCTACTGATCTTTTGCCCTGTACGTCCAATCTGTCCTTCCAATATGATTTGAAGTAGCTGATATCTTTCCCCTCTCAACACATGGCCAAGTATTGTATTTTCTTTCTTGGATTATTTTTAGTAATTCTTTTTGTTTGTTCATGCGCCGAAGTACCTCATTGCTAGAAACCTTTTGTACCCATGGAAATCTCAGCATCCGTCTGTATGCATACATCTCAAAGGCATCTATTCTCTTTTCTGTTTCAGAGTCCATTGTCCAACTTTCACAGCCATATAGCAAGACAGAAAACACATAACATTCAAATTCTGAGCTCCAGATTAAGGTCTGATCTTGTAAAAAATGTTTTCATGTTCATGAGTGTTTTCCTCGCTTGTTCGATTCTTGATAGAATTTCTTTTTCTTTTTTGGGTTACATTGGCTATTGACATTTGCTCCCAAATATTTTGTGGACGTTACCTGCTCTATTTATTGCTGTCTTGGAGAATACTAAAATTTTAAAACGAAAGTTTTAAAAGGTTATTTGATAAAAAAAGTGAATTTTTTGTATAAATACAAAAATCCTCCTATAACTTTAAACACATTTTTTTTCAATCCTAAGCATTTTAAACCAGCCAAACTAGAGTCTAATACACACTATAAGTATCTACTTACAGAGAAAGTAGAAAGAGTTAGGAAGCAGCAAAGAAAAAAGCAAAATAGAACTACAGAACTACAGACCTATTTTCAATTAGGGTGGTAATTAGGGTGTTACTGATTACATCTCCGAGGCTTCTAAAATTTGCAAGCCATAACGGATGCTAAGACTAAAGAAGATGAGGGAATTTTACAATTTATAATTCACGTCCCATCTGCTCAGCGTGCTAAAGTTCCAACGAGAATGGTTCCCTTCGTACTCCAATTACAGTAAACAAGTAAATCAAAAATGAATAACCATTTTCAATTTCGTTATAACACGAAACTACAGCCGCATCATATTCTAGTTCAATCAGAGAGTGCACCTCTACCGGTTTCGAGACTTATTATATTCTCTCATCAGGAGGCACATATGATATTCATAAATCTGGGTAACAATAAAGGACAATAATACTGGGTTCCACTTGAAGTTACTCTTATGAGTGAAACGATTAAAAGATAAAAATTGATCCGGTTTTTCCCTGTCAGTAGTTTCCTCGCTTTACAAGGTATTTTACACAAAAAAATCGATAGACATCCTCGATCACTAGTATAATGTTTACACAGCACTTGCTATCATCAAGCGAACAGTCTCTTTATCCAACTAGTTTGTGACTACAACCCGCATGACCTCTGGGATTTCGTTTGTTTCCTTTCTTATTTCCTTTATGGCGTTTTCTGCCATATCGTATGCGTCTCCCCCCATTCTTTGTCTAATCTGGCAACGAAACTATACCATGTTGTTTTTTTATTTGCTTTTCTTCTAGTGTTCTCCAGGTAATTTATGTCTCCCTCTTCTATTTCTTCTAGCATCTCCGCTAGGTCCTCCCCTACCTCTTTAATGATGTCCTCTACGCCTTTATATTTTGCGTCTTTTTTCGTAAATACTAGACAGTTCTTTTTTTCTACTGTTTCCAGTACACCCGCTTGTTTTCACTTTGTCTTTTCATATTTTATACTTTCTCATTCCATTAACTGTCGCATATACTCATAAAAGTTTTTTCCCTCGCCCCAATGGCCCTCTTGATTTTTTATTGTTCTTGTTTCTGCCTTTCCTGCTCCACTTTTAATTTACAGTGGTCATATTTTAATTCGTTTGGGTTTTTTTCGGTTGTACTATCCTCCTCCTTTTTGTTGTTGGTGGTTTTTATAATCCCTATCATTTTTTTACATCGGTGTCCATCTCTACCTTTTCCTTAAGATGTCCGCTTAATTTGTTAAATACTTCTTCGAGTATTGTGTTTAATTCCTCCAATTTCTTATTTATTTTTTCCTGTTTGGATACATTTAGAAACCTTATAGTCGGAGAGATAGAAGCGGATTTTGTGCGTGATAATTAATATGGAAAAACTATACGGGGATATGTTGAATTAGTTGTGTACATGACTTTCCCCAACGGCCGGAAACCAGAGTGGGGGACGAGGGTAGTTATAAGGGGTCAAAGTCGCGGTTTTTATTATTTTTTTTGTGACGCTCATGATCGAGATAGTGCACCAAAATTTGATAATAAGTATAAAACTACAAAAGATAAAAAATAATAAAAACCGTCACTTTGACCCCTTATAATTACCCTCGTCCCCCACTCTGGTTTCTGGATCTGGGGACTTTACTTAGTTATGTCATGGTCTTATTCCCAAATTTTGATGCACGTCGGTGCGCATCTTAATCACGAACGTCGCAAGAAACCCCTTATATTTTTTATATTTACCCCTACCCCCACCCCTTTGTCGGCCACGCAGCTTTCCGCCCCTAGAAATTTTACTCAGTTACATGATGACCTACTTATTCCCAAATTTGGGTGCACTATCTCGATCGTAAGCGTCACAAAAAAATAATAAAAACCGCGACTTGGACCCCTTATAATTACCCTAGTCCCCCACTCTGGTTTCCGGCCGTTAAGGAAAGTCATGTACACAACGAATTCAACATATCCCCGTAGTTTTTCCATATTACTTATCACGCACAAAATCCGCTCCCAGCTCTTAGACTATTATGCTCTCCTCCAGCCTTTCTTCCCTCTTGAGGTCATTTATCCTCTCTATGCTTTACTGCTTTCCTTTTTCATGTTTATGGTCACATTCCTATCTCATCGATAAGCCAACGATTATGTGACGCTCAAATGATGAATCGGCAAGATTTGAAAATTGCATACCCAAACTAATTAGGCCGGACTGTATCGTCGCCCCCGTTGGCGAAATTATTCTGATTCGATTTTTTTGCACAAATTTACTCAAAATGAGATCCTTATAACAAATCCACAGGGTGCCAGGCGGTGGCGTGGTCGAAAAATAATTGTTAAAACAAATTCACAAAAATAATTTATTCATGTCGAACAAATTTTTGAAGTTATACTTCTTTACGGGCATAATGACGGTGAAATTTTATATGGGAAAACCGAGCGACCGGGCGCATGCGCATTATAACTTTGTTCTGATTGGATGTTCAAATGACATGACAAAAATTATCCAATATGGCAGCTGTGGCACAGCTGTGGGACTGTGCATGGTTTGGTTATAATGTATGCTTGTTGCGTTTTAAAATTTGTAGGAAGAGAAACAACAAACAAAAAGTTAGTTAATGGTTATACTGCCTTTTTAAATAGTTTTCATATTATATTTTTGGACTTATTTACATAGAAGAGATGATTGTTGCATGCCAATGTGAAAGCTCATCAAACTGTGCCTAGTATGAGTGCCGCAGATCTCGCTTATTCAAAGCTAAAGAATCTTTCACTGGTAAGTGTTTTATAAATAGTTGATCAAATTTTGTTATGATATTTGAACATAGCCACTTTGCACGACGCAAGTGATTGCGAAATTTATTAGTCGTTATACGGGCTCCGATACCTACCATGAACCTACCAAAATACATAAGTAGTATGTAATACTTTTATTTTACACCTTAATATTCACCTAATATATTGTCTTCTTACTCTATGTTTTGTTGTATTTTTTCAATTCTAAATCATTTCAATTCAAAATCAAAATAATTTGATTTACATAAGTTAAAAATGTCAAAAGGTTAATCTCTTTAGTTAGACGATCTTCGCACATAATGACAAGCTGTCTCTGTGGCGAAATTTTAATGCGGGTGAATCCCAATACAACGCCAATACCAGCCGCGTGGTAAGTTGGTTCGAATCCCAATAGAAACTTTTATTTTTTTATTTTTTTTTATACATTTTATGATTGTAAGTATATTTATTATATAATTTTATTTTCAGAAAATACGTATTTAGTTAAAAATTTTTCCGACAATTAATGTTCAGAAATCATTTGTGGCATTTTTAATGTGTTTTTTGGCACTGTTTTAATAAAAATTTTTGAGAAGTAGTAAGTATAAATTAATTTAATATTTAAATAAAATATAAATAAAAAGTATATTAATTTCGTTTATAATCATATAATCATATAATACAAGTATAACTTCTTACGTGCGTACAAAGTACACACACATATTTTTTTTTTAATCACTTTGGTTGTTCTGAGTAAAAAAGGTCTCTTGTCATTTTTCACTAAAATTGATTGTTGTCGAGTTATACGCGATTTGAAATTTAAAAATGCGAAAGTGGCCACTTTTGAGGCTTAATAACTCGATTAAAAATCATTATTATGAAGGTCAAAAAGTGACGAAATCAAAGTTTAAAACCCCTCCTTCAAGATCCTGCAGAAATTTTGTCATTATTTTATTGCAAAGCTGTTGTTTCTAATTATTAACAATTAGCGCTATAGTCCAGGCTTTATCGTTACCCACGTTAGCGAAATTATTTCGATTAGATTTTTTTGCAAAAACTTACTCAAACAGAGGTCTTTTTAACAAATCCTCAGGAATCTAGGCGGTACCTTGGTCAAAAAATTGTTTAAGCAATTTTTTTAAACAAATTCACAAAAATATTTTTTTTGCTTCGTACAATTTTTTAAATAATTTGGGTCATTCTGAGCAAAAAAGTCTTTTGTGATTTTTCTCTAAAATTGATTATTGTCGAGTTATATGGTCATTTTCGCATTTTTCAAATCTTAATCGCGTATAACTCGACAACAATCAATCTTAGAGAAAAATGACAAGGGACCATTTTTACTCAAAATGACCCAAGTTATCTAAAAAAAAGTTTGTTCGAAATGATAAATTTTTTTTTTGTGAATTTGTTAAAAAAAAATTGTTGAAACAATTTTTCGACCACGGCACCGCCTGGCACCGCCTGGCACCCTGTGGATTTTTTATAAGTATTATGGTAATTTTGTGCAAAACTATAAAGGCCCGTCTAAAGTCTATAATCTTTGTACCCAGGGGCAGCAAGTGTCGATTTGGTGACTTCTCTGAGAGCAGACAAAATCGTAGACGCTGGGCGGTTATAGTGGCGTATTTCGGTAGCAATTTGTGAAGTGAAGCTTGTTTTTATAAGTATGTCTCATTAATAACTTCCTAAATAATGGTTTTTTATCACAATTTTGAAGTATCCTTTTTCTTGTCTTCTTTTAAATATTGCGCGTTTTAATATTATTATAAACATTTTAATGACGGACAGTATTAATATTATTACAAAAAAAAAAAACAATTATTGTTAAAATACATGCGAGCAGAGGAAATACAGGACAAAGAAAGAAATGTCAAGTCCTCCAAGATTAAAAAAACATGCAACATTTTAAAAGAAGAGAAGAAGAAGGATACTTCAAAATTGTGATAAACAACCATTCATTAGGAAATTATGAAATGAGACATACTTATAAAAACAAGCTTCACTTCACAAAAATCTCTCAAATACAAAACTCCGAAACACGCACCGCCAACAAATCACACAAGCAGTACACCGCAATCAATGCTCAGATTCAGCGACGATCTTTCAGCGATTAACGATGAGCCAGCCGCTGCAGTAAAAACGTATCTTAAATGGACAAAATTTGAAAATCGCGTTACTCTGGGTTCGCCATTCACAAAAAGGTGGGATGTTGTGAGAAAAAATGTTCTCGGGTTAAGTTTAAACCGTCTATGTGTGACAAGATGGTCCAGCAGAATTGATTCAATAAAGCCCTTAAACTTTATTTAATTAGGATTTGCTATGGTGTTGCAATGTTGTTATTTGTTACTATTTTGCTTTATTTCAAGCACTTACCTACATTCCTTCAAAAAATAAATAAAAAACATTATCAAAATGACTTAAGGGGCGCCAAAATCATTTTTGGCACACAGGCGCCAATAGTTCTTACGGGAGTCCTGCCTGGAAAATATTGCAAGCTACGTACGAAAAGCTAAGGATGAATTTATTTACATTAATAGGCAACTTGCTTTAGGCATCAAAGGCACTAAAAAAGTGTCGTGACAGCCTCAATCCGGTTCGAAATTTGTTGCTCTATTTCTTCTATTTGGCTTTTTGAACATGCGGTCACTTTTTATTTTTTTGGGTATTGCTTCTATGGGCTATTCTTAATAAATTTTCAGATTTTACCACTAAGTTTTAAAATAATTAAGATCCATTAAATAAGTCCATAAAATAATTAAGATCCATTTTTTTCGTAACTTGATTGAGTTATAGCTACATGTTAAAGAAATGCTGGAAGCCAAGCTACATTTAAACTAATTTTCCCGTAAATTCAAAAAAATAATTTGTATAGTCCACGGACATGACGTGACTACGGACTTGACAAATTATTTTTAGTTCTGATATCTATGTACGTAGGGTACCTAAAATATATTGTGCATTATATGTAGGCCATTCCACAAATATACGACTGTTTTGGATTATCGCGACAACGAATATTTTAATGTGCAACATAAGAAGTACGAAAGTAAATGGCTCTAATAATTATTTCAATAAACAACAATGTAATTTGCAATTTACTTCCGTTCTTCATATTTTGCACAGTAAAATAGTCGTTGTTGAGATAATCCAAAACAGTCGTATATTCGTGGAATCGGGTATATTTATTTTATATTAAGTTAGCAATAAACTAAGTTAAACATTTCCTTCTTTATTTTGTTTTAAAAAAATATAATGTTACTTGTAAAATAAATCACGTCCGTGGATATTCTGCTAGGTCCATGGAAAACAAGATTCTAAGGACACGGACGTGACGAAAAACACGTTTCTAACAATCTACACATCGTACTTTTGAAGTTAGAAAATGTCTTGACCATGGTATATAATCAGATTTGTATATTTTAGTTATAGTCTGGTTCTGTTTTAAAGTAAAATATAATGTTACTTGTAAAATAAATTACGTCCTTGGATATTCCGTAATGTCCGTGGAAAATAAGAATCCACGGACATGATCTCCACGGACGTGATGAAAAACACGTAAGTAACAATCTACACATCACATTGTTGAGATTAGAAATTGGTTTGACTGGAATATAATCAGCTTTGTATATTTTAGTTACAGTGTGGTCCTAAAATCTAAATCTACACTTACTTTTTTAAGGGTCCACAGATGTCACAAAAGGTTTTGACGAAACAGATTTGTCTCAAATCTGTTGAAATAACTTCAGTGATGCGTTTAACGGTTTTATGCTTGTCTCGACATCAGGTAAACATTTGTGGTATTTTAATATGTAAGCTAATTTTTAAATGTATTAAGTAGGTCCACTGACATGAAAAATATATTGTGACAAGCGTTAAGAGGAAACAGTAGCGATCAACAGGTAGCGAAAACGCGTTCCAAGATTGCGGCTGTAATTTTGAATATTTTTTCGAGATATTTGGCACACGCATTCGTAATATAATAAAGAATGGCGGTACAGAGCCCAATTTCAAAAATATATTAATATGTGGAAATTACTCTGTAATTAAATACAATATTAAAAAACGAGCCTGTACCGCCATTAAGAAGAACAAAAAAAATACACTTTCTTCAAATAAACTTTTTTATCCGATGCCTAGATTTTGTGTCATTTTGGAACTACTAATGAAATAAAAAATTTTAGTAGTTCCAAAATGACACAAATTCTATCGGATAAAAAAGTTTATTTGAAGAAAGTGTATTTTTTTGTTCTTCTTAACGGCGGTACAGGCTCGTTTTTTTTAATATTGTATTTAATTACAGAGCAATTTTCACATATTAATATATTTTTCAAATTGGACTCTGTACCGCCTTTCTTTATTATATTACGAATACGTGTGCCAAATATCTCGAAAAAATATTTAAAATTACAGCCGCAATCTTGGAACGCGTATTGCTACCTGTTGATCGCTACTGTATCACCTTAACCCCTCAATGCAGTTTCTTTGAAAAAGACCCGCAAAAAAAACCAATTTGGTTTTAAGGAAAAAAGTGATCTTAGTGCGCAAATCAGCCGGAGTACTTGTGTTTATCCGATTACTGAAATCATCGTCAAGAAACTGTCATGGAAGATAACAATTTTTGTTGGAACAGTCGAAAGGACGATGCAATCAACGATCATCTTTTTGTTGGAACGTATTTTGTTTACTGAGCAGGAGCGTAATCTCAAGGTCCGCTTGCCACTATGCTAAATTTAGTACTGAAATTAGTACTAAAAATATTGTATCTACAAAATAGTTGCGCGTTCCGATTCAGTACTAAAAATTGGAGCATGTTCTAATTTTTGTACCAAAAATGATAGAATATTAACTAAAAGTGAGGTTATGTTACTTATGTTATTATTCTGTTTTTAAATGTGTGGAGTCATAATCAAATAGAAAGTTTAATCGAGCTACATAAAGCAAATCTGTACATACGTTTAGCTTCTTCTTCAACATAATTATTCATCTCTTTGTTTTGTTTATTCTAATCAAAACATTAGTTTATCAATCAGAATTGGTAGAGCGCATGCCTCTATGTTAATTCGAATTAAGATAAGTTGCAAACACACACCCACATTTTTTATACTAAATCGACTCACGCAACTAACCAATATTTTTAGTAGTAAAATCAGTACCTACCTACTGAAATTAGCATAATGGCAGACGAGTCTAAAAAAACAATCGGAAAGACAATGCGATCAACGATCATCTTTTTGTTGGAACGTATTTTGTTTACTGCACAGGAGCGTGATCAATACATGCCCCATTTTCGTTTTGTTGGAACAAAAATATTATTATATTATCTTTTATACTACATAAAAAAACAATCGGAAAGACAATGCGATCAACGATCATCTTTTTGTTGGAACGTATTTTGTTTACTGCACAGGAGCGTGATCAATACATGCCCCATTTTCGTTTTGTTGGAACAAAAATATTATATTATCTTTTATACTACATAAAAAAACAATCGGAAAGACAATGCGATCAACGATCATCTTTTTGTTGGAACGTATTTTGTTTACTGCACAGGAGCGTGATCAATACATGCCCCATTTTCGTTTTGTTGGAACAAAAATATTATTATATTATCTTTTATACTACACCGAGAGAAAAAAATTCTTGACATAAATAAACTTTATTAATATTTAAGAAAGACCGACTTGGCATATTGCCTAAGAAATATATCTTTGTATGTAAGATATAATTTTCTAAAATATTTCAAATAAATTCTACTATAGCCAAAGAAATATATCTTAAACGTGATTGAACTATCAATTTCTGGCAAACTTCAAACCCATTTATCAGAAAGAAATTACACTTGATGTTAATTAATTTTATTAGTCATAAAAATATATTTTCTACACATTACAAAATTATTCTTTCTGAGCAATAATATTTCTTAGTAAGGAATATTATTATTTTACTATTAATAATTAATGTATTTAATGTTAAGAAATATATTTCACAGAGATAAACGTATATTTAGAGTTAAGTTAATATTTCTTGAAAATAAAGTGATATTACATACGGCGAAATAAATCATTGTGTTAAGGTAAAATCATTATTTATTAATAAAACAAGATATAAAACGTTATTATTACATACAAATATTTTCTCCACTCTTAAACCACTGGCTTCTACACAACAATAAAAGGATGGAGAGGCAAATCCAACTTCCTCAAATTTTCCTTCTTTTGTTAATAGCACCTTGTATATCAGCAATTCACTAAAACAAAAACGTTATGTAGAAAAACTTACTTTAATAAAATTGTTTTATAAAGATATAGATATTTATTTTGACAAATTTAGGAAATACAAAAAAAAAAAACAAATACACGGCCCCACATAAGAACTATTAATACTAATAATAATCAATCATATTTAGTTCAAACACGGCATTATTTAACCTACATATCTTTGTTTATTTTTTTATTTTTGTTAATGAAATATTAATTATTATTTATCTGTGTAATAGTAAGTCACACAATAAACATTGTTTAGCTAAAACAAGAGGGAAAATACAACCAATGTAAAACATTGAAGCAGACATAATATGTAATTTTCTTAATTTTTATAATCTAAATGAGACAGCATACCTAATCATTAAGAAATTTTATTACGTGAAAGTGTTATTAGTTTACATCTAAGGCATTTAATACATAACTAATTCACGGTTTTCAGCAATAACATTTCTTAACCATAAACATATATTTCTTTTAGACTAACTGATTTCTTTATCTCAAATAAATTAACAGAAAACATCCTTAGCGTTGCACCCGCCATGTTTGATATAGCGTTGTATTGTATATTTTTATAAAAGACGATACATTCAAGAAACCTATTATAGTTGATACTCATAAGTATACACATTTTTAAAAAGGTACTTACATGTATGAAGTTCTACCATTTCTGGAAGGCCCCGCAGTGGTTAATAACTCCTTTCTTAATATTGTTCTGAAGCTATATATTATATCATTCTGTCCCAGCTTTAAATTGTGGCATATTTCCCAGTTAGAATAATAAGCTCCTTTATTTCAGAGTCGTCCATCATTATACCTAAAAAGCATATAAAGATACTATTATGTTTCTTTTTTAACCATTCCGATACGAAACAATATTATTATTACATCTTAAATTACTCAATTTACTTTTATTTAATACCTATATATGTACGTACCTTCAAAATATCCGTTAATTTTTAAAGAACACCAATAAATCAAAAATCCATCTATATGAACATGAACATATCACGCCATCTTGACAAACACTGACGACTAAATCATAAATAGTTAATCTGCGCAATTCTTTTGTGGAAGAAAATCTCTTTGCAAGTAACATTTCGGCATTAATGACAAAGTTTTTACTTTATAACCACAGTTACTACAGAGGGTATTTCTGAAGAATTATTTCTTGTGGTTTAAAATATTTATTTGATTGCAAGAAAATTTCTTGTTCACAAATATAACTATGGATTAACTTAACATTATATTTCTTATACTGCAAAATATTTGTAGTTTTCAATTTAAGAAATAAAAACTTTAGGATAAGAAAATTAAATGTAACTATTAATGCATTTCTTAGTATTGAAGAAATTATCTGTAAGAAATTATTGAGTTGTGTTTAAAAAATCCGTTTCTTTATATGTGAACCGGTATGTTTAAGTTAATAGGATATGTTAACTTTTAAGAAATATTGCTCAAAGAAATCGGTGTTTTAGGAGAAAAGAAATTGTTCTCTCGGTGTATATTTTAGTAAAATAATATATATTGAAAAATGAGCCAATCAGAATATGAATATGCACATTTGTCGGAAAGCGGCAAGGAAGGACGAGATCACTCGTAAGAGATAAGTAGAAAAATAATACATTTATATTTATAAGTATACGTTTCACATTGTTATTTTCAAATCTCGATTGCATTTAAGTGTGAAAACTTTTAGCAACATAACATACAACGCCGCTCGAATTATCTCGAGTGTGCACAGTTAGCGTGCTCGAGTTAACTCAAGCGTGCACATTAATGGGTTGAACCTTTATAAATTAATAGCTGATCCAACTAAATTAATTTTATATCTACGACAGATAATAGAACATAAAAACAAATCGTATATCTACAATTTGTTTTGTTATTTTAAAAATATGTTGTTTAAAAACAGACTTTTAATATTATCCACTACAGATGTGACTGACTGCCCACGGACGTGATAAGTCATGTTCCGTGGACAAGATAAAACTGCAAAAAATGAAGCTCTTAAAAAATATAAAATATGGATTATAACGCTTTTAAAACAGGACAAATTTACCAATACAAAAAAAATTTAAAGAAACAACAATTTTCATATTAATAAAAAGTAGTTCTGACCTACTTTCTTCCTTCTTCTTCTTCTTCTTCTTCTTGTGCCACTCCTATCGGAGATTGGAAATCATCAAGGCTACCCTGACTTTGTTTACAGCTGACCTAAAAAGTTCATTAGTGGTGCAGCCAAACCACTCTCTCAAATTCCGCATCCACGACATTCTTCTACGGCCTGGATTCCGTTTTCCTTCTATTTTTCCTTGCATTATATTTTGAAGTAATGCGTATTTATGACCTCTCATCAGGTGACCCAAATACTCGAGTTTTCTTCGTTTTATCGTTAATAAAATTTCTGGGTCTCTTCCTATCCTTCGTATTACTTCAAGATTTGTGATTCTTTCAACCCAACTTATCTTCAGCATTCGACGGTAGCACCACATCTTGAAACTTTCAATATTTTTTATGTTGTTCTGTTTGAGAGTCCAGGCGTCTACACCGTATAATAGCGTGTTAAATACGTAGCCACTTAGCATTCTTAATCGTAGAGGGATGCTTATATCTCTGTTGCAGAAGAATTTTCTCATCTTTATGAAGGTGGCCCTGGCAATTTCGATACGTCTTTTTATTTCATTGTTTTGGTCTCGTTTCGTTTATTAAAGTTCCTAAGTATTTATAACTTGATACTTTTTCAATTTGAATGCCGTTTATACTAATATGTGCTGGTTGTGTCATGATTTTACTGAAGACCATATACTTGGTTTTTTTGATATTAATGTTTATGCCATAATTGTTGCAAGCAATATTTATGTTTGTAAGTAATCGTTGTAATTCTTCTACTGTTCTTGCAACTAGTACAGTGTCGTCTGCGTATCGAATATTATTTACAACCTCTCCATTGATTACGATTCCTTCATTTGCTTGCAAAAGGGCTTCCTGACAGATGCTTTCACTATATACATTAAATAGCAGTGGTGACAAAATGCATCCCTGTCTTACTCCTCTACGTATTTCTATTGCTTTTGATATCTCGTTTTCTATTTTGATGTTAGCTTTCTGATTCCAATATAAGTTGAGAATTATTCGCAGATCTTTATTATCTATGTCTTTTCTTTCAAGAATGTCTCTTAGCCTATCGTGGCGTACTCTGTCAAACGCTTTTTCAAAATCGATAAAACATGCATGTACTTCTTGCTTCTCGAGTACCTAGTCCTTTTCTGAACCCCATCTGTGTATTACTAATATCTGACTCCAACTTTTGATAAACTCGGTTGTGGATGATTTTTAGAAATATCTTTAGTAGATGGCTCATTAAAGATATTGTTCGATGTTCTGAACATTCTTTTGCATTGGATTTCTTTGGCAGTGTAACGAATGTAGACAGCAGCCCCTCTTGAGGTATAATACCAGTATTGTATACTGTGTTAAATAAGTGCAATATTATACCTATTGATTCATCATTCAAGAGCTTTAGTAATTCAGTAGGAACCTCATCGGGTCCATTTGCCTTTCCAGTTTTGGAATTTCTAAGTGCCATTTCTACTTCACATTTTAGGATTTCAGGTCCCGTTTCACCATTTACCTTGTCAATGTTATTTTTGTTGTCCTCAAACAATTCTCTTATGTATTCACTCCATCTATTAATTTTTTCTGTTAAGTCTACAATAATATTTCCGTCTTTGTCCTTAAGCAAACTTATTTGATGTCTTCTTTGGGTTCCTGTAAGTTCTTTTACTTTTTTATGTATATTGAATGTGTCATACTTTCTTTCATAGTCTTCCATTTCTACACATTGTTCTTTAATCCATGATTCTTTGGCCTTCTTTATTATTTGCTTTATGTTCTTATCAACCTCTCTGTATTTTTCTGAATTATTCTTCAATTTGCGTCTTTCATCCATTAGTTCTAGTATGTCTGGTGTCATCCACACCTTATGTTTCTTTGGAGATTTGGTTAGGTGTTTCTTTCCCGTAGTTCTTATTATAGTGTTTATATACTTCAGTTTTTCATCTATGTTGTCTGTTCTGCGGATTTGGTTTTCTGCTACACTGAGGTCGGTGTTGATTTCTTCGCGCACTGTTTGTCGTCGGTGTTCACTTTTAAGCTGACTTAAGTCTAACGTTGGGATGATGGTTTTTCTCATTTTCTTTGGTCTAGCTTCTAACACAGATACTACTGGATTATGATCCGAACCGATATCAGTTCCAGGGTAAGTTTTAGTAGATTTTACGGCATTACTTTCTTCCTATTTGATAAGAACAACCCATCTATAATGCTATCGGACAAACCCGCTTTCAAGATAAACTAGTTTATCCTGAACGCAATAGGATAAACTAGTTTGTCCTAAACGCGATAGGATAAACTAGTTTAGCCTAGGTCAAACTAGTTTATCCTGATATTAATACGAACACTGCAGGATAATCTGGTACGGCCTAGGATAAACATTATAGTATATCTACACAGCCAATATAAAATAGATAAACTAAATAAGATACTCTGTAATTGGAAAATAATTATTTTTATTAAAACGATAATGATTCGTTGTTCAAACTAATGGACAATTATTAGTAATACAAACAGTCATATTATAAAAAATAATCAGTGTTTTTTTATAAAAACAATAATTATTATACCTCAATAATTATAAAAGTTATTATTGATTTTTCCATGGAGTGCTTTGGTAACACTTAAAATCGCTGAGTATCATTACCTTCTTGCACTTGCATTTTAAAGCCTTATAGTTTATATGTGTTACCTCTAAAAAAGTTTGATGGCAAATGTCGAATTCTGATCTAGAAATAAAATAAATTAAAAACGTATTAGAGACCTTAATACCCCAAAAAGTTAGATAAATTATTAACTAAGAAAAAATCGAACAAAGAATATAGATTTTGAAGTATACCAAGTTTGGTACCACCTTTGTAAAATCGTTCGTAATTTGTCTGAAGAATAACTCAAATGATGTTTCTGAGATCACCTTTGGCTTTGTCAATATCTGAAATAGGTGTAGTCAAATTATCTACAATGTTGGGTGGTGGATGAGATTTGTCAGAAGTTGCTTTCATTTTGTTAGCCTATTTCACACGATTTTCTGTCAGACTTCTTCTATATTTTTGAAAATCATTGTCACATAAAGAAAGTTTGTCTGGGTTACTAACTTCTTTAACGCTATTATCACTGTCTTCTCTTAGATTAACATTGCAATTATTCTCTATTACCTTCCTTATTCTGGGTTTTACTTTTTCTTACTTAATAATTTATCTCACGTTTTGGGGTATTAAGATCTCTAATAAGTTTTTAATTTTTTTTCAGATCTCTAATAAGTTTTTAATTTTTTTTATAGATCAGAATTCGACATTTGCCATCAAACGTTTTAGAGGTAGCA
Organism: Diabrotica virgifera virgifera; assembly: GCF_917563875.1. NCBI lineage: Eukaryota > Metazoa > Arthropoda > Insecta > Coleoptera > Chrysomelidae > Diabrotica > Diabrotica virgifera. The sequence continues at coordinate 104,842,029 of NC_065448.1, read as the reverse complement.
GATATAAACTAAAGCAGTGGTTCTCAAAGTGGGCGATAACGCCCCCTTGTGGGCGCTGGAGGCCTCTAGGGGGGCGGTAAAGGGCACAGAGAAGATTGGGGGGCGTTGAAGCGGTTTACAGGGGCAATGGCTAATTTAATTTTTTACCACAATAATTAATCAGTTTATTAAAATATCAAAAAAAACAACACAATTCTATTACAAAAATTATCTTTAAAGAATACTCAAAAATATCAAAACTGCTTTTTCTAGAAAATATAATAATACTCTAGCTCTCTGAGAGGAAAACCTACCTACTGGTTATAATCAGCGTTGCCACATTTTATTTACGAAATCTACTGCATGTTTGGCCAAAATCTACTAAAATCTACTAAATCAAAAACTAAAATCTACTAAATAAAAAACTAAAATATACTAAAACCTTTATTAACATATTTGTATAAATAATTTATGATTTTTTTTTATAATAAAAACAACAGCTATATGTAGTTAGAAATTAATCTGAATTTGATGGCAGTAATCGATTATTTATTTGAGTGAACTTAATTTTTTTTTGTTAATTATTAAAAATATTGTACAAAATGTACGTTATTATTAATTAAATTGATGTCAAAAAGTGAAATTCAGTAGTATTTTGTAATTATATTCATGTAAAACAAATCAAAACTTTACCGATTTGGTAATAATTATTCAATATTGATAACTATTGATTAAAAATCGAAAGCGGCCATCATGTAAAAGTCATCTGTCATTTGTCATATGAAATTTTTTTTGTCTATAATTTTAAAAAATCATTAAATTGTAAATTACAAATGTACCTAAGTAAATTCCACTTCAGGATGTCTAAAATTCTAATATTCTAATTAAAACATTCTTAAATTGTAAATGTAAGTAAATTCCACTTAGGAATTAATTTTCATTATGTCAAATTGTTCATCAATTTAACCCAACACAAGTGTTTAATACATAATATGTACATATATCTGCTCTACAGAGTATAAAACTATATATTTAAAAATGAGTGATTCAACTGATTCAAGCGAATTTCAAGAGATATAATAATAATACACCACTTTATTAGGTGTTTCACACGTGCTCATGAGGATGAAAGAAAAGCGACATTGTCAGCTTTTTTGGAACAAGAAAGCGAAAGCTTTAAAATTAATTTAAAAATGTAAGAAATACTAAAAAATCAAATTTCATTTTATTCATAACAAAATGTTGAAATCTACCAAAAATCTACTAAAAAATATTGCCTACTAGAATTCTTACAAAAATGTCAAAAATCTACCAAAAAAGTAGAAATCTACTAAATGTGGTAACGCTGGTTATAATACCGCTTTTTATCGATTCCCCGCCCGCTGCCTCATATAAAAGCGCACGCCATCCAGTCATGTCATGCGATAGTTTCACTTTGAAGTTTCACTTTGAAGACTCAGTAGTCTCTCGGTAGCCGCCGAAGAGACAAGACGTGCAGAGTGCGGACGAGCAGCAGTAGCAGCGCAACAAGTCGAGGAGAGGGAAGTGCTTTAGTGTAACGTACTTCTTAGTACGGCTGTGAATGTAAGCACAGCAACACTAGAGCGCTCGCTCTCGCTAGACGCGAAGACGTGGAAGCAGAGGCAAAAGCCAACCTCTTGGATGTGGTGAAACTCAGGAAGTTTGATTTCATTGAATTTTCTGAGACATTGCAAACAAGGGTTGGAAAGCAGAATAAGCAATAGCGGGCTCGACGTGAGCCCGCTACGGGATACTCTCTGTGCCTCCGATAGGAATGGGTACAGTTTAAAACACTGTACCTCGACACTGCAAGGTGTAGTTATTTAGAATACATCTTGCAGCCCCGGCCCCTAAGGTCAGAGAGTTGAGAAAATCAAGAGGATCCCGTACCTAGTTCTGTCTAGGTACGAGAACTACCGCGCTGTTGTGCAGGGAGCCAACCCTGAAGTCGATGTGGTGTCGGGCCAATCGGCTGAAAAAAAAAGGCTTCTTCTAAAAGTTAGGTTACCGCTCCCAACCAAAGATGACACGAGTCAGATCTCGGTCACCCCCCAGATCCAAGGCGCTTTCCCCGCCAAGATATGCAGACTCTAAAGAGTCCCTCCTGTTACAGCACCCTGAAGAGAGCAGCGATGACCACTCGAGCGACCAGGAAGATGGCAAAGACGGTTTTACGATCCAAAATCGTAGAATAAGAAAAAAGAAGAAGAAGTCAAAAGGCAAGGACTCCACGCAGAACGTCGAGACCACCGAGAACGTCACCGAAGCCACCCAGGAAGTCGAGGATTCCCAGAACATCGAGGCCACCCAGGAAGTCGAGGACATGGACGAAGACGTCCCAGGCGCCGAAGGCGGGGGCACTACCAAACGTCAGCGGTTTGAAGAGGATGCCGCCAGCGAAGACGAGCTGACAAGGGCCAATGCAGAAATCAACCGACTCAGAACCCTGATGAAAGAATTTGCAGCAAACGTTGATGCAAACAACAAAAAATACGAAGAGGTGATCGCACAACAGAAGGCAGAGATCAAAGAGCTGAATACGGAGATTCGACGAATGAGCGAAAAGATGGATGCCAGATTCGACGAGTTGATAGCTCTCCAGAAACAACTCGCAAAGAAACCGGAGAAGAAAAACCCCGAAAAGACGGACAAAAAGCCACCAGTAGAGCAGCCTGCCACCAAAAAGATGACCACCGAGCAGACTCGACCACCCAGCCAGAAGGCTACCACCTCGACGAAGGAGGCGTCCACCCAACAGAGGAAAAAGAGAAAGGAAGAGTTTCCACCCCTGGTGACACACCTTCCACTAACCGACGAGGAAGACGCCGCATGGACGTCCAACAAAGAAAAAGCCATGAAACTAGCTCCCCAGGTACAGCTACCCCTCCCCGAGGAACCAGTGCCATCCACGAGCACAGATAGGGACGCGCTTGCCGCTTTCAGTCAAACTGATACAGTGTCAATGGAAACAAACCAAAACGAAGAAGACGCCGAAGAAGCCGTGTTACCTGAAAACCAGGTAACACCATACAGAAAACCGCCTGTAATTAAGTTACAGAGTGTCAGCGAGACAGGGGCTATTCTTACCATAGCCCAGGGCAAAGGCATCATCAACACAAACAAAATCTCCAGAAGTGGCAGAGAGACGCTCATCCAGGCTAAAAGCCCGGATGACTACAGAAATATGACAAGGATAGTGGAGGAATATGCAGAAGCATACGCCGCCAAAGAGAAAAAGAGGCTACAATGGATAGCCTTTCCACTCGACGAAGACAGGAAACCAAAATTAGTGTTACGAGGATTGCCCACGAATACCACCGAGAAGGCAATCCAAGAAGACATGGCAAACCAATATGGAATAACCTGCCACACAGCACGTAACATGTCTACGAGAGTAGGAAAAAGGAGGTCACTACCCATGTTTGTCATGACACTGGATCAGGAAGACGTGGAAAAAGCAAAGCGGGTAACGAACCTGTGCCACATGAAAGTTGTGGTAGAGGACCTACGCAAGGCAGCAGGACCGACGCAGTGCTTCAACTGCCAAGGGTACCATCACGCCCAGAACTCGTGTCACAAGGACCCGAGATGTGTGAAGTGCGGCGAAGAACACCACTCAAAGCAGTGCCAGAGAGCCAGAGAAGTCAAGGCAACGTGTGCCAACTGCAATGGGAGCCACCCAGCCAACTACAGAGGATGTCCTAGGTGCCCAACCTGGGGGAGGCCTCCACCACAGAGGTCACAACAGCGACCACCACCAAACCGAAGACAGCAGGCAACCGGGGTATCCTACGCGCAAGCCACGCAGGGAGACCAACCAGCGCAGAACAACACACCGTCCAACCGACCAACCCTCCCAGACGAAGAGTACCTAGTCAGGATGGTCACAAACATCGTGACTAAGGTAGTCCAAGAGGTGATAATCAGCACCAGGCAGGCACAGAACTAATGGCAGAGAGGGGATACTTGAGGATAGGCTCCTGGAACCCGGGCGGCATAACCACAAATCAGAACATACTAGATGAACTCGCCAACAGATACGAGATGGACATCGTAGCAATTCAGGAAACAAAACTGACCAACAACTTCAACCTAAAGTTTCCTGGATACGACGTATATAGGAACGACCTCACTAGAAGATCAGGAGGAACGGCCATCCTAGTAAAGAAGGGTATTAGACACACCAGTTACACTACTCCACCACTGGTCAACATGGAAGCCGCAACAATAGAAGTTAACATGAGGCAAGGCGCAATAAGGATCACATCAGCCTACGTAAGACCACAAGACCCTTTAATGGACGATGACCTAGATGCGTTCCTAAACATCGCCGAACCATCCATCATAATAGGAGACCTGAATGCAAGATCCCCCAACTGGAACGACAGAGCTACGAACAGAAATGGACGACTACTAAACAGATACATAGAAAACAACGAAGACACAATGGCAATGGGCCCAGAAGAACCTACCCACTACCCAGGAAACGCACTTCCGACACACATCGACTTAGTTGTAGCCAAAAACCTAGGACTGCAATCAGAACTAATCACGCTGGACGAAGGATCAACTGACCACCACCCCATCCTACTAGAAATCGGAACATGGAAAGAGACAAACCCGCCAAAAAGAACAAAAAAGAAAATAAAGTGGACTAACTACAAAAGGTTAGTAAGTGAAGGAATAAACATAGTGCCAGTAATAAACAATCCAGAAGAAATAGAAGGAAAAGTCCTAGAGTTCGAAAATATCATCCAAGAGGCAATTAGAAACAGCACAACAGAGGAAGATGTCGAGATATTCATGGGAAGGTTCAAAGACATACCACAAGAAACACAAGAGTTGATAAGGGAAAAAAATAGAGCAAAGAAAACAGCAAGAAGAACAAGAAACAGAGTAGATAAATCCTGGGCAAATATTTTAAATAGGGAGGTCCAAACGGCCCTAAAACTCCACCGTAGCGAAAAATGGGACAACTTCGTACAAGAGATGGAAGAACAAGACTCAAACATGAGAAATGTCTGGAAGCTCCAGAAAATGCTGAGAAGCGACAGGAAACCCATCCCCCCACTACATGGAAGATACGGCATGGTATACACCATAGAAGACAAAGCAGAGGCGATGAGGACTACACTCGAAGATGAATGCAGACTGAACTTCCACCAAGACGAAGACGACGACTTCCAGGAAGAAGTCGAAGAACAAGAAGAAGGACCAGAAGACCCAGAGGACTTCATCCCCCCAACATCACCGGAAGAAATCAATGAACATATCAAAAATAGTTCACCGAGAAAAGCGCCTGGCCTCGACGAAATAACCAACAGAGCCCTAAAATATTTGCCCAGAAAAGCTATAGTGTATTTCACAAATATTATAAACGCAATATTAAGATTCAAGACATTCCCAAACAGATGGAAAGAGGCCCGTGTCATCATGATTCCAAAACCTGGCAAGAATCACACATTCCCACAGAACTACAGGCCAATCAGCTTACTTCCAGCGATCAGCAAGATAGTGGAAAGAATCATCCTCAGCAGACTGCAACCGGAAACAACCCGACTAAATATCATCCCAGAGGCTCAATTCGGATTTAGAGCAGAGCACTCCAGCGAACTACAAGTCCTCAGGCTAACCGAGTACATAGCAGCCGGTTTCAATGATAAGCAGTACACTGGAGCAGCGTTCCTGGATGTAAGCAAGGCATTCGACAGAGTCTGGCACAAGGGGCTCCTATTCAAAATGCTGGATTACGGGTACAGCGGAGCGATGACGAGGCTAATCTCGTCGTACTTGGGCGGCCGGAGGTTCAGGATTCGGATAGGACAAGTCCTGTCCGAACTCGGAATCCCGGAGGCTGGAGTACCACAGGGAGCGGTCCTGTCACCCCTGCTGTACACGATATACACCGCAGATGTACCTAGAACACCAGGTACCCTCATGAGCCTCTACGCCGACGATACAGCAATAGCGGCCAAGCATAGAAACGCAGATATAGCAGTGACCAACCTACAAACTGCACTAGAAGAAATTGAAGCATGGTGTATCAAATGGAAGATAGCCATAAATTCAGAGAAAACACAAGCGGTTCTATACAAGAAAGGGAGACAGCAGCCAGAGGAACAATTGAGGGTGCAGAACAGGCCCATCGAGTGGAAAAACGAAGCCAAATACCTAGGAGTCATTATGGATAAAGGATTAACCTTCCAAAAACACGTAGAAGCCACAGTCCAGAAGGCCAACATAGCAAGAGCGAATCTAAGAGGACTCACAGGCAGAAAAAGTAAACTAACACTCAAAACAAGGTTAAGATTGATAAATAGTATAATCCTACCAGTATTAACTTATGCGTCTCTCGCATGGGGACACGTATGTAATACACACAAGAAGAAGATCCAAGCAGTCCATAACAACAGCTTGAGGGAGGCCGTCAGAGTCCCAAGATATGTAGCTGAAAGATTCCTGTTCAGAGAACTCCAACAGGTGAGAGTCACAGAAACCATGACAGACAAGGCAAGGGTCAAATTCGCAGAGTTAGAACATCACCCAAATTACATACTGCGAGAGACGCTAAGATACGACGAGTTCCACCGATGGAAGCACAGACGCCCGAAACAACAAATTATAGGACAAACTAAAAGTGATAAGTGATAGTAGTGTGTTCGTAGCTCGAAACAAGTGCCGAAGATAGCGTTACCCACGAAGTCCAAGTACCACGACCACCTCCAAGGTAAGCAAATATTAGAAAATTAGAAGGGCCTTAAGCCCCCAAAAAAATTTATATAAAATAAAAAACGGCGAAAGCCCCCAAAAAAATTAAAAAAAACCAAAAACACAAAAAAATTAGAGCATCGAGTCATCGGGCGGGGCCCAGCAGGGCTCAGTGGGGCTCGGCACGATGACTCGGGGCCCAAGCAAGCAATTTTTAGTACCGCGGATAAGTTATTAAGAAGATAAAGGCATAGAGCGCATCACGCTGGGCCTAGTTATTTGCATTCGATTAGGGTACCACAGTGGAATCTTATTACCCAGGGTTCCATTGTGAAGAGCATTTGGCTACGATAGTTGTGCCTCCATCGCGCATCAGCGTGCTATGGGGGGGAAAGGGATGGCCTGGGGCATTGGAGCGAGGTGGGGTGATCCCTGTATAACTCGGGTCAAAACACCTCGCCCCAATGACTTGTTACACCCGAATGTACTCCTTCGAGAGGGTGAACAAATCCCACAGGTCGGGTTAAATCAAATTGCTTGCTTGCTTGCATGTCATGCGATTCTCGTCCCGGACGTCGAAGAGTAAGGTCACTGCTAGCACACCCCACTCTTACCGACGAACAGCGAGAAGCCTGAGAGCACCAAGTGCTGAAGAAGCGGCGCACGGTTAGCCCTAAGCTATTAGTTTGGAACCAGAGTGAAAAACCAACGACGCTTGGCCGTGTAAACCAAAAAGGTAGACGGATTGAGGGGTTTCAGAGGAATACTCTGGCCCTGGGCTCGAGCGAGTTCGCTCGCCCCGAACTCTACCTAGTGTTCACACACGGTTACAAGAACAAGTGCGAGTAAGGGGGCCAAACTAACTGCGAAAAAGGCTTTCAACGAGGGACCCACCAGCAGCAGGGTAAACTGCACCCATCAGGTAGTATAGTCACTGTCTAACGCCGGAAAAGCACGGAGGGGTGGACAAGCCACCTTTATCCCTGGGGTTTACCCCCCAGAACACCTTGAGGCTGAGGTGCCCTCCGATCGCTAGACTTGCATCCTCCCCCATTTGTCATGCCTTCATCTGTAAGGTCCGTCAGCTCCACCCGGTCGCTTCGTCCTCGGACGACGACCTCGACAAGCGTTGCCACCACCACCACCACCACTACAGCCAACCAGTTCTCTTCCTTGCAACAGGAAGGCACTGTACCCCCATCCAGAGGCTACAACCGGCTCACGGCGGAGCTAGACCTCGAGACGCTTAGCGCGGAGATGCAAATCGTCCGCAACAAGTATCGCGAGGCCTACCTTCGCATCGAGCAGGACGACGCCTCCAACCCCCTTCTGCAACGATATGCTAACGATTTTCCGCCTCTAAGAACACCAGCACAGGCTGGTCCTCAGCGTCAGAGCGCTCGGAACATACATGGTGCCATACCAAAAGTCCCAACCCAACCGTCAAAACAAGCACCCAAACATTCGCAACAACAACCATCTCAACAGCAACCCTCTTCTCAACAACAAGCAACCATCAGCACTGCAAACAATCCTGAACCCAACGACTTCGTCTTCCAAAGAAGACAAATAAGACAGATGTCTTACGCCAATGCCGCAGCCAATCCACGCCCCAAAACCCAAGCCAGAAACCAAAACGTCATTAACGCCATAAACGATCCCACACTGTCCGAGTATCTCATCAAAGATCTCCCAAAAGATCTTTGTAACAAACGTACCTTCTTTCGGCAAATAAATGCCACCACTCTTTTGTCCAACAAAATTCATTCTTGCAAAGTTCTCTCACATGGAATCGCACATCTTCGACTTTTCAACCCTATAAATGCAGGGGATATCGACAAAGCTATCCACACAGCAACTGGCCAAACCATGGTTACGGTCCATAGCCGTAGCAGAAATGCTAACACTTCCGCTAAAGAGCCCACCTACCTCCTCTGCATTACTGGAATCGACGTTGATTACTCCGAGCAGGAGGTCACCGACTTGCTCACAGAACAGCAATTCCCGGTCGAAAGACTGTGGAGAGTCAAAGCTTATAAAACAGGCAAGGACTCTAAAGTGATCAAGGTGGTGACCAAATCCTTGGAGAGATTCACGTCAGCATTGAGCCGAGGCATAACTCTAGATGGCGAAATCTACAATGCCGAACTTCCTCATGGCTCCGACCCTACAATCCCCACTCCAAAATATTGCAGCAAATGCTGCATAAACGGACACTCCATCGACGAATGCCCTCAAAAAGCATTCGTCTGCCCCCACTGCGGCGGTAACCACAAGTCCAGCGCCTGCACCAAACAGCAGGAACCCAAATGCCCGAATTGCGGCGGTGACCACCCCGCATATTCCAACAAGTGTCCACAAAGACACACCATCCCCTCCGCCCAACACGAAATACAGCCACTCACGATCGAAAGATCATTCCCCCCTTTCGAACTCCCTACAGAAACAAAGAACATCTTGTCTATTCAGACTGCTCTGTTGCTCAACTTGTTGCCCGAACTTCGTGAGCATATCGCTGCAATCACGGCTAATCTGATTAGCCAAGTCTACGACCACTCGACGGTGGTCCACGGGTACGGGAGCAATGTCACAGTGACATTCCGCCCCAACCACTAAACACCCTCCCTTTATGGATTTCACCCTAGGCACAGTCAACTGTCAGGGTTTTTCCAAAAAGAGACCCCTCATCAAGAATATCCTGTCGAAGCATAACATCCAGATCCTCGCACTCACAGATACTCTGTCGAAAAACGATCCACACTTCGCAGGATATTCGATCATCCATCGAAGCCGCTGTCAGGTTTCACGTGGGAATGGTATTCTCGTGAAACACGGAATACCGCACAACACACACACATTCCCACAAAATTTTCGTCCACCTGATGTGGACTTCCTGGCAATTGACGTGCATATCCCCAATAACGAAACCCTCACGATAGTCTCTTACTACAAACACCCGGATCAACCACTCAACAGGCATTTGCTAGAGTACTTTTCGAGGCTCGGCAAGGCTGTGTTGATGGGCGATCTAAATTGTAGACACACACAGTTTGGTGATCACCGTCAAAACCCAGAAGGCATCCGCCTCACGGATTACCTACTAGACCTTCCTATTTCAAGAATCACCAACACTGAATTCACGTTTTTGAACGCAAATGGGGCTTCTATTGTCGACCACATCCTAGTTACTAGTAACATTCTGGATCGGTTCGGGGATAGATGCCACATAGGCGATTCAATAACGTCAGACCACGTACCTCTTCTTGTCGACACCGACATACTCATTCCAAAACAACCTAGCCCTCCAAGATCTATAAGAGACTATCGTCACGCTAACTGGACTGAATTCCAAAACTTCATCACACAAAATCTCCCTATGTTAGGCGAACTCGATACTAACGATAGTATCGACACCAGTGCAACCGATATCGAGAACCTCATCACTGAGGCGATCACGCACGCAATTCCACTCAAACAAATAACCTATACATCACCGGCACTTCCACAATACATCATTGCCAAAATTCAACAAAAACGACGTCTTCTACGTCAATACAAGGCCAACAGAAACCCACTAATCAAAACAGAGTACAACCGGATCTGTGCCAGGATAAAGAGGGAGATATCTGTCCTAACGGCTCGCCGATGGGAAGATGCTACCTCAAAACTGGACTACAGAGACGGAGGTAAATTCTGGCAAAAATTCAAAGTCCTAACAAAACAAAAATTATCTCAACCATCTCATCTGTTGGTCAACAATCACATAGTCAATTCCCCAGAAGGGAAAGCCGAAGCATTCAAAAATTCGCTTCAAAACAACTTTCAAACGCCAGATAACCCGAACTTTGATCGCATATTTAAATTCAACACAGAATACATAGTAAATGTTACTCTCAACCACTACATTCCAGTCTATGATCCTATCATGGACCCCCTCACCGACAGGGAAACGGAGAGCTTTTGCCAAATCGGCAAAAACAGCGCTCCCGGACCTGATGGCATCAACCGAAGGTGCCTCAAAAAACTTCCAGAGAGTATCATTCCTCTTCTAACTAAAATATTCAATGCATGTCTCAAAAACAGCCACTTTCCTACTCCTTGGAAAGTGGCCAACACCATCATGCTTTTGAAAAAAGGCAAACCCCCAACCGACGTGGAATCCTATAGACCAATTTCATTAATCAATACTCTGGGTAAAGTTCTTGAGCTAATCCTAAAAGAGAGGCTCAATAACTTTCTCGAAAACCACAATATCATACCAAAATTCCAATATGGATTCCAGTCAGGTAAATCTACTAAACATGCATTAATAGATTTCACTACCAAAGTTACTCAAACCATCAACGATGGTTCAATCGCCATAGCCACATTTCTGGATGTGCAGAAGGCTTTCGACCAGGTCTGGCACGACGGGCTTGTTCGGAAACTTCTGGACATCGGGCTACCATTGCAATTTACCAAAATTGTACACTCCTACCTCCACAACCGTACTGTCAGAGTTAAAATAGGCGATCAAAAGTCCACCCCCTTCACTCCACAAGCTGGAGTTCCCCAGGGTTCAGTCCTAGCACCGCTGTTGTACATCATCTACAACAGCGACATCACTAACCAAAATATCCCAGGTACTCGGCTGTTTCTCTATGCGGACGACACGACTCTGCTCTCAACTACCTCTCGATACAACCCAAGACTCCTCTTCAGAAGAGCCCAGGCTCTGTTGGACGGCGTCGGCGAATGGTGTTGTAAGTGGAGAGTCACGCTGAATGCGAACAAAACAACAACAATTGTGTTTCGCGCCCCTTCTGTGTCAAATAGAATCATTTGCAATGATGACGACCAACATCCTCTGAGTCTGTTGGGAGAAAGGCTTGTTGTTAGCCCGACTGTGAACTATTTGGGAGTACTGTTTACCAGGACTCTCAATTGGGACGCAGATCTAAAGGCAACTTTAGATAGGGTAAGGAACAGGGCCAGACTTCTCAACGCTCTCTCGGGAAAAATTGGCAAGACACACAAGAAGACTCTCATTCACACTTACAAGACCTTTATTCGACCCGTCATGGAGTACAAATCATGTATCTACTCTCTTTGCTCTAGACAAAAACAAGAGAGGTTGTTGAGGACAGAGCGTAGAGTCTTGCGTAGATGTAACTATGAGCACTGGCGATATCCCTCAAACGAAATCCATAACATCTCGAACACCCCCAAAATCACCGAGAGAATAAACTCTCTGAACAGGAACTTCACAATCAAAGTAATCAACGGCCCCCCTTCCGACACACAAGAATCTCTCAAATGTTCCTGTTCATCTTCCGGCCACGTACTCCACCGAAAGCCCAAACGCAAAAAGATTCATGTTCCGTCCGCTCTAATGCAAACATGCATTGACGAACTCCCGGTGGAGTACGAAAACATCCTTGAGGCTACCCCGTTAGCCTACCGTACCCACCTCTAACATTTCCTCTTCCCTACCCCGAACAGGGAGAAGTTGGTTTTTTGCGGTTTCCCAACTTCATTGCACAATTATACCTGTTCGTCCCAAGAAAATAGCCGCAACTATTTTCTCCACTCGAACGCTCACTGTCCACGCTACGCTCAAAGCCACCTCCTGACCGCCGACGAGGGACGCAGGTTCGCCTGTCGTTGTACAATGGTTTCTAGGGAGACTGGTCGAGAGCAAAGCACGGACAGTACACGTAAATGTCTATGGAACCAACAACAATCCATCAAACTTGCTTCTCTGTTGACTTCTTAGCCTTCTGGACACCACCGTCCGGCATAACCAAGGATCCAAGAACACCAGGACACGGCGCTTGCCCCAGTGTGTTTTTCGGACTGTTTGCTTCTGCTGCCAACACTAAACATTCACCTCAAACCCTGAAGAGGACAAAATCCTAAACAGGGAAACACATTGTACGCATTTCTTCTAAAGCATTTCTCTAGACAAGCAAATCAAACAATGTAGTAGTAGTCATGTCATTCGACAATCTGCTCTACTAGGGACCGAACGTCTCAGACGTCAAGGAGCATCGCGTTATTACGAAAACAAGTGAATTTAGTGACGAGATAAAGTGCTGTACGTACAGTGCCTAATTTGCTCAGTAAGAATACTGTGAGTGGTGTCATTAGCAAGTTTTTAATACTCGATTCTTTACTTCGGCATTTTTGAAGACAAAATTATGTCGGAAGCAAAAAAGAAGAAACGGCAGTACAGCGCGGAATATATAAAATATGGATTTATTGAAAATCCTACAAATCCATCTTCGCCTATGTGCCTTCTTTGTCAAAAAACATTTTCGAATGAAGCGATGAAACCCTCAAGGTTGCAAGATCATTTGAATAAAATGCATTCAGATAAAAAAGACAAAAATGTGACTTATTTTCAAGACTTGGAAAAGAAGCACGCAGCTCAGCCAACTGTGTCAAAACTTTTTTCAGCGGCTTCTAAGCAAGACGAGGACGGACTCCGAGCTTCCTACAATATCTCCTTGCTAATTGCTCGAACAGGTAAACCTCACACTATTGGAGAGGATTTAATTTTACCGGCAATAAAAGAAGTAATAACTACTGTGCTCCATAAACCAGCGGCAGATATTATCCGAAAAATTCCTTTGAGCAATAGTTCCTTGCAAAGACGAATTGATGAGATGGCTGAAAACATTGAAGAGTCGTTGTGCAATCATCTGAAGACTTCTAAATTCTCAATTCAGTTAGATGAGTCCACTTTACCAACTGGTGAAGCATTGTTGCTGTCATACGTGAGGTTTATTAAAAATGATAAAATATGTCAAGAACTATTATTTGCCAGAAATTTAGAGACCGATACAAAAGGAGAGACCATATTTAATACACTGGAAAAATTTTGTGATGAGAAAGAAATTCCACTGAAGAATATTATATCAGCTGCTACGGATGGCGCTCCGGCTATGACAGGACGTGCTCGCTGTACATTGCGTCGTTCATAGACAACATTTGGTTGCGAGAAATTTGAGTGAGCGTCTCTCTCAATCACTGCAATATATCATCACAGCAGTCAATAAAATCCGAAACAGCTCTTTAAATGACCGATTATTTAATCAGCTTTGTGTTGCTAATGATGAAGATTTCAACCGATTGCTATTTCACACAGAAGTACGTTGGTTATCAAGAGGTAACTGTCTGACTCGATTTTACAATCTGTTTGAGTCTGTGATAGAGTTCTTGGAAAACAAATACAAAGAATTGCACGACAACCTCATCACTTCAAAGAATGATATTGCGTACTTGACAGACCTATATAAATTATTTAATGATGTCAATCTCCAACTTCAAGTTGACGACTCGAATTTGATTAAAACAAAAAATGTCATTGCTGCTTTTGTAGCTAAACTGCTCTTATACAAGAATAATATCGGCAGACGTGAGTTTCACAATTTCCCTAATTTGTCAGCAGTATCCTTCAACAACGACGACTTGCTTGTTTACTGCCAACATTTGGAGAACCTCCACAGGAATTTCACAGAACGATTCCAGGACATTTTAAACTTGGAAATACCGGACTGGGTGTTGGATCCTTTTTCAAATGTCAACACAGCAGGATCACCCCAGCTGGAAGAAGAACTCATAGAACTGACAACGAACGAGGAAATAAAAATAAAATTCAAAAATGGATACCAAGAATTTTGGCTACAAAGGCTAATCCCGCAATTGTACCCAGGATTGTGGTCCATCGTTCAACTATTTTTGATAGCATTCCCATCATCGTATTTGTGTGAACGTGGATTTAGTGCTGTGACAACGTTGCTAACTAAAAAGAGAAATGGGTTGCAGATTACCAAACGCGGTGACTTACGGCTGTTTTTGAGTAAATTCGAGCCTGATATTAAAAAACTTGTTAAAAATCATCAGATTCATCCTTCACATTAGATTAGTTTTAAAATTCAAATTGAAATGTTTGTTTTAATAACATGAATAAAAGTTTCTCTAATATTACAAAATGGTGTTTTAAATTACTCTCATCAGAAAGTCTTATTTTCACATGACACGCATAATTTAATTATTAAAATAATGACTGCGATTGTGATTCTTAAGATGTAGTAAAGTAAAAAAAAATGGGGGGCGCTAGAAAATAATTAATTTTCGATGTGGGCGGCAGACAAAATAAGTTTGAGAACCTATGAACTAAAGTATTAAAATGCAAGTGCAAGAAGGTAATGATACTCCGCGATTCTAGGTGTCACCAAAGCACTGCATGGAAAATAAATTATATTTTTTTATAATTGAGGTATAATTATCGTTTCTATAAAAAACACTGATTATTTTTTATAATATGATTGTTTCTACTAACAATTTCCCATTAGTTTGAACAACGAATCACTATTGTTTAATAAACATGATTATTTTCCAATTCCAGAGTATTTTATTCAGTTTATCTATTTATTTTGATTTTGTAGGTATAAATATGTTTATCCTAGGCCGTACTAGTTTATCCTGCAGTGTCCGTATTAACATCAGAATAAACTAGTTTGGCCTAGGCTAAACTAGTTTATCCTATTGCGTTCAGGACAAACTAGTTCATCCTGAAATCAGGTTTGGCCGGTAACATGTGTTACATCATGCTAAGACTATATATATGGCGAGCACGCCACTGTGTTGTTTTTATATCAATATTTAGACTACATCGGAGATGATAAACACCAACGCTTATAATTTCGCGGTGTCAGCGAAATGTTCATGGACAATGAAAGGTTTTAAAAAAATAGTTTGTATTCATTAATTTAGTATCGTTTTGTACTCTAAGCTGTTAACATATCAATAAAACTTGTGCATTTCCTTCAGAGTTTCGTTACTTAATTCTCCAACGAACACACACCATTTTATATAGAATAAAAGTAACGCAGTCAGTAGAATATCCAATTAGAAGAAGTAAAGCCTTTTTAATTGATTTTGATCGTTAATTGGGAAATTGGAGAATTAGTGACTTACTATTTGAGTTCTTAGTGTAAGGCCACGAGGAAGGAAAACTGAAGGAACCCGTAAGCAACTTTAAAGAATTCCAAATTTAAGGCCACTTGTTGTGTAAAGCCACAAAGTAATTCGGAAGTTCAGGGGAGGCGCAACTAGCAGCTTCAGTGAAAAGCCACTCGACCCTGGAAACGGTGAAGCATTTCAACAGAAGAAGTAACAATATCCCGGCTACCATACCGACTACATACAGTTTAGAATTTCGGTGTAAAGCCAGTTCCAGTCTAAAGCCACTTGGTCCGGAAGGTACAACGTTCTCCACCCGTTCCAGTGTAAAGCCACTTGATCTGAGAAACTGCAACGTTTTCGATCCGTTCCGGTGTACAGCCACGTTCTCACGGAAGTACTTGAGTTTAGTCGAATTATATTAATTTTGTATTTGTTTTCATTTTTTTATTTACTGTTTCGCTATTTTCAAACTTTTAAGCTATCATATCTAGTATTTGAATTTTTTTATTTGTTTAATTTATTTTTTTTAATATAATGGCAACTAATGACGTAACAGCAATGTAATGAAGGTAATTTGCTTATTTTTATAAATTTTTTCTTTTATCACTTTTGACCTTCATTTGTGTTTTAGTTTTGCAGGTTTATGTATCTTTTGTTTTCAATAAGTACCTAGCTCCATCTATCCACATAAATATTTTTACAGCTGTCGCCGCCTTCCTTCTTTCAACAAACGTTTCCAGTCGTTGGAGGGTCCATCCCTCCATGATCTTCGGGGTCTTCCTCTTCTTTTGTTTCCTATTGGGCTCCAATAAGTATGTTTAAGCGTAAAAAAATATATATGACACAGTCGATCTGGGTAAGAAAAAAATATAAAGTAACATTAACAAATTCGTTTTATTCACAATATTTCATAATTTACAATCACAGCTCCGAACTACAAAATCTACTCACAGCTTAACAAGAACAACCAAGTTAACATAAATCATATTGACATACAACAAAATCACATTTATGAAACAAAATACAAAAGTAAAATGCACGATATTCTCAATATTCATTATCTTTAAAAGAAATGTCACAATTTCAGTTGAAAATAAGGTTTCCCGATTGTCACTCCGCAGTGGAAATGGAAGGGTCAAATAAACGTATTTTCAACTAAAATTGTGGTTAATTCTCATTAAAGGTCATAAATAATGTTCAAATTTGCTACCGACATTAAGTTAAGCTTCTAAAAAGAACAATATAGCGACTTCACCTGTATATTTATAGCTTCAGAGACCTAATCCTTGATCATTGAATCTAAAATGCATATTGCTAGCAATACCAGATAGAACATTATAATAATAAATAATTTACTTATATAGAAAGACTGACAATGTGAAAATACAACGTTTTGAATTGAACACTGTAAAGGTACGTAAAGATATGCGCACCGAACACTTCGCGCCGTGTGTGCGGTACGCCAAGAACGCACGGCGTACACACGGCGCGAAATGCGCGGCGCGCATATCTATACATACCTTAATGAATGACCAAGTCTCTTGGTTGGTAACGTTTTACCCGTAAATATACATAATTGTTGCAGTTATTAAATACTCAACATATTGTATTATTAAAAATACAGTACAAAAAGTAACGTAACTCGCTCATAATCGATATAACTGATTATTATTTCTATTCCTAACACATTCCCGTAAGTTTTTGGGCTTTTCCGGAAAAGTCATATTAGAGTATTTATATTAGAATCTATAAATATGTGAAGCCAATGCCTTTTAGTAGCTTTAAAACTAGTCCTAGGAGTCATCCCAACACCAATTACTCTTATATCCTTGATGTTCAATTAGAAAAACTGATTATTGTATTCTCGGTTTATACATCGTGGTTTAGCACTAGTATTTCGTGACGTTTCATCTGTCGCAGTCGCAAACTAAACGCCAGAGAGAATTAACTACAGACCTAAGAAGAGCCATCTACCTGTAATACTGGTCCACCCTGTCCAAGGATGTCGTCAAGCACGCTGAAGAAAGGACTTAGAGCCCGAGTGAGTTCACCCCAGAATCCAAGTTGGGATACCAATGTTGCATCTTCAACCTGAGGACCCGAGCCAACAGCGCCACAGGTCAAACCCCAGCTGAACTTTTCCTTTGGCACCGCCCGAGACGCTCTCAAGGACCAACTTAGAGGCCAGGAGACGAGGGAACAGAGAATCCAGCAAGCCGTCCAGACAGCGACTATCTACGCCCGGAATCTATTCTCCGACAATCCAGAAGCCGGTCATCCACTTCGATACGTCCCAGGCGAGCAGGTCCTTATCCGTAACCATGTTAGAGGGAAATTCGGAGAGACCTGGATAGGCTCCCATTCCATCATCAGAGCAGCCTATAAGGTTACAAAGATCAAGACGTCGACCTGCTGATCCACGTCGATGATATCAGTTCGGCACCCTCTCCACGAGACGAAGAAGTCAACGACGACGCCACTGAGTGAAGTGTGCCCTATAGACAATACAATTTTTATGTATCAAGAACACCATGCATCATTCTAAAATACCGGCAGAGTAAGTATACACTAAAATTATTTGGTTCGCTTAATTATTTTTGCCATAAAAATGTTCCGATAATAAAACTTTTGCAACAACTTCTGAACGAACAATAGAAAATTTTGATTTATCAAAAAAAAATGTACCAAAAACTTTTTGGTAAATGTATCAGGTATCGAAATAATAAATCATTTCGTTCCTTTTAGTGTATACACTTTAGAGCATTATTTTTTATCCTTACAGATATCTCCACATAACATGCCTATTAAATGCAGAATTTGCTATGAACTGGATTACGTACCTCGTATCGACATAACACAAGTGTGATTATTTTTATGGCACAAAAATCTTATGACAAAATAACTTCTATAATAAAAATCATGTAAGTAACTCACGTCTACTTTATTCTTGCTTATCGTTATACCC
The DNA here is from genome assembly GCF_917563875.1 of Diabrotica virgifera virgifera. Lineage (NCBI taxonomy): Eukaryota > Metazoa > Arthropoda > Insecta > Coleoptera > Chrysomelidae > Diabrotica > Diabrotica virgifera. The sequence goes on along the minus strand of NC_065448.1, from coordinate 104,823,404 downwards.
TACTTTCTTTTTCTTTATTGAAAAACATAATACTGTTTTACACTTAATATTGACGACCACATAACTTTGATATAACTTATAAGTACCGGAAAACTGCTTTCAGATCTACACATTTACATTTTTTTTTATCCTTGACCAAGTCGTCGTTAAGGTTTATTAATAATTTCAGAAATTACTATAATTGCTGCTACTCCAATAACAAACAGTCCTGCAGGCACAGCTGATACAATTTTTCTTTCTAATAGGAAAGAAAATCATGAATTAATATACATAATATATTTTAATATCAAATATAATTTATAAAGATAATCAATAAATTTACTTTCAATAAAAGGATTGTTTTTAATGTGAATGTCAAATACCAAAAAACAGGTTATTTTCGTCATTAAAATAATATTTGTGGTTCATTAAATATAAATATCAGTAGCTAACGATCCACCGTAGTGAACTGATCTACGACACAACTGGCAGTGCGCAGTGTATATTGTTAAGCTGTGTTTTTTGTCTTTTGTTTTTGGTTAGTTCAATTGTTTAATTATAAGTGAGTGAGAATAGTGTTCCCCCTAATGGGGGAAGTTAACACCCCGAAGTCACCTTTAGGTGAACTTGTAAGTCGTGGCGGTGATGTGAGTGATATTGGTGAATGTAGCAAACCCATGCTGATAGACGAAGATAGAAGTTCGCCCGAGGTCAACAGCAACCAGAAAAAAGGTCTCCTAGCAGCCAGAAAAAACTTTTCGATATCAACAAAACCGATAAGTATAATTTACAAAATATAAATGTTTATATTGAAAGAGTTAATATTGAGGGCGGGGTGCGGCGCCTTCACCCCATTTTTTTGGGACACATACTTCATAAGAAATTAAATATACCGAATATTTTGCAGATCAAAAGTCTGGGTAGGAACAGGGTTAAAGTTGTGGTTAAATATTTAAGCGACGCAAACGCTTTGATAACTAATCCTAAGTTAGAATCTGAAAACCCGAAAGCTTACATTCCTAATCATCTCCTAGAAGTCAAATGTTTGGTTAGAGACATTGACACTCAATTTGATACAAAATATTTGATAGAGAATATCTCTGCACCATCGCGTGTAGTCAATATTTCTAGAAATCATCGAAAAATAGAGAAAGATGGTACGTCTCAGTACGTTTCCAAAAAATCGATTATTATCACTTTTGAAGGCAATGTTATTTCTAGTTATATTTGCATAAACAGCGTACATTGTTCTGTGGATAAAGTTCAGGCCCGTTGTACCCAGTGCTTTCGATGTTTAAAATATGGACACGTGGCCCGGCAATGTAAAGGGACCCAAGAACTTTGCATAAGATGTAGTTCTATTAAAAATGAAAACCATAACTGTGAAGAAACTGCAGTTTTTTGCATGTATTGAAAAGTAATGAGGATATTTCAATATCCAAGTTTTGTCCATACAATAAGCATCAAAAACAAATCAAAAACGTTATGACTGAACAAAATATATCATTTTTTGAAGCAAAACAATACTGTGAGGGTTCATATTGGAACTTTATTACTAAAAATTCTTTTTCTATACTTGCTGATCCTAATATTAACTTTCCACCACTTCCCAATCATAGTCAAAATACTGGAGTAACAGGTTTTTCTCATACTAAAAACTTTCTACACGGATCTCGACCAACTCCCCATTATAGCAATACTTCCAGCACAAAGAAAAGAAAAATATCATCTCCTGTAACTTCTCCAAACCCTAAACCTATGTTTCCCTTTCAGTTCGGTCCTAGTAAAGCTCTACCACAGAATTCTCATAGTCCAAGTTATCATAGGAAAGTATTTGACCAAGATACTATTAAATCTGTTACAAAATATAGTTTCTTTTTTAAAAATATTCAATCGATAGAAGATTTAAAAATGCTTAATGACGACTCTATAAGTAAAGAAATTAATAAAGTACTGGAGGGTACGTCAACAGGCAACCTTCAATCCGAAAAATAAAACTGAATATTTGTCAATGGAATGCCAGATCTCTTCTAGCGAATAAAAACAGTTTTGTAGCCTTTTTATCCACTTATGATATAGATATAGCGCTTATAAGCGAGACATGGTTTAAAATAAATAAACAGTATGTTTTTAATGGTTATAATATTATAAGGAAAGATAGATTTGATGGATTTGCTGGTTGTGCTATATTGATCAAAAATTCTATTCCTTATGAGGAAATTAATTTGATTAATAATTTTAACCAAGATCTATTAGTCTGTGAATCCAAAATTAAGTATAATAAAAAATTCTTGTCTTTATATTCGTTATATAGACCTCTGGATGTTAGAATTAGTCCCAAGGATTGGGAAAATGTTTTTAGTCAATTTAGCGCTGAGTTCATCATTGGAGGAGATTTCAATGCTCACCATTCTGCATGGGGATCTCCAAAAAATAGTAGTATTGGGCAGCAACTTGTCAATATTTTTAGTAATCTGGATCTTGTTATCCTAAATAATGGTCAACCCACCTGTCTTACTAGACCCGGTTGTTTAGATTCAATGATAGACATATCTCTTATTTCCGATTCAATAGCTAACAAAATTTCTTGGTCTGTTCTGTCAGATAATTTAGGTTCAAACCACTTTGTTATCAACATGACCTTAACTTTCTCACAGGGATCACATGAAGTTATCTATCCCAGGAGTAAATGGAATCTTAAAAAAGCAAATTGGCCGTTATATAATGAAGTAATTGAAAAATGTTTTAGCAATTCTCTTACCTTTAATAGTACAAACGAAGAGTATAGTTTTCTCGAAACTTATATAAACTCAGCAGCAGAAATATCCATACCTAGATACAAACCATTTAAACCAAGAGCTCGTGCACCCCCGCCCTGGTGGGATCAACAATGTGATAAAATTGTATCTGAGAGAAAAGAAACATTGAAAAAATATAAGCTTGAATCAACTGTTACGAATTATGTAAAATATCAAGAAATTATGGCTCGATCTAAAAAACTTTTAAAACAAAAAGCGAAAGAAAGTTGGATAAAATGGTGCTCCTCTCTGAATAAAAATACATCATCTGCTACACTTTTAAAGCAAGCTAGGAAAATGCAAAGAAATAACATCAAAAGCCTTTTCATGAAGCCTTTTCATTTTACGATAAAGTGGCCCCTCCTTATGTGAAAGAATCAGAAAATACAGAGAACAATGGGATTTTTGAAGACCAGTTTCTTACTAGACCTTTTTCATTAGATGAGTTAAAGTTCGTCTTAAGCAATAGGACAAACACCGCTCCTGGTTATGACTGTATTACGTATTCTATGCTTTATCATCTGCCAATAATAGCAAAATTGTCATTGTTAAACATTTTTAACGATATACTCTTAGGCGCCCAAGTGAATGCTTTTCAGAAGATAGTAGTCGTACCCATACTAAAAACAGGTAAAGATGCTAATCTCCCAGAATCTTATAGGCCGATTTCTTTGTTATCTTGTGTTCTTAAGAGCCTGGAAAGAATGATAAAACATCGACTGGAGTGGTGGCTACAAAAACAATACAAATTACCTATAAATCAGTTTGCGTACAAGAAAGGTTGTGGGACTCTAGATGCCTTAACCACCCTCGCAGTTGATATTCAATCTAACGTTTCTAGAAATAACTATTTGCCAGCACTCTTTTTGGATGCAAAAGGAGCCTACGACGCAGTATGTTTAGACATACTGAAAAATAAAATGCTAAATATTTTCAAAATACCGGCTGTACTTGTCAACACCATAATCAACTTCTACTCGTGCAGAGACATAATATATATACGAAATCAGAATAATTCCATCATACGACCTAGAAAAAACGGAAAAGGTAAACCTCAAGGGTCAGTTCTCAGCCCCATTTTATTCAATATGTACACTGCCGATATACACAACATATCAACCGAAAATATGTCTTTTAAAGTGATTCAATATGCTGATGATTTCTGCTTCTATTGGAAAGTCAAGAAGTATGAGCAAATAAACAACGCATTAGAAAATATTTCATCTCGATTAAGAGAATGGTTTTTATATAACGGATTTGAGCTGTCAGCGAACAAATCTGCCATCTCAATCTTTACAAGGCATACTCTACCAAGATTAGAGAGTATATCGGTACATTTCCATACAAACAAAGTGTAAAATATCTGGGGGTGATACTGGACAGAAAATTAACGTGGAAACTTCATATTGATTACATGCTGGAAAGATGTCAAAAGGGTCTAAATTTTTGAAAATCTACAGTTAAAGTATGGTGGGGAGCAGACGTAAAGACAAGTTTATTGTTCTTTAGATCTTATATAAGATCGATCATAGACTATGCCAGCATATTATATGGATCTGCCAGCAACAATTTGTTAATGAAAATAAACGTAACCATCAATTGCTGCCTTCGAGTATGTCTAGGAGCCATGAGATCCACTTGTTGAAGCGTTGTTTGCGGAAGCCAATTAATTACCACCACAGTATAGAAGAATTTACTCGAGTGACAAATTCTTAATAAAAACCAAGAATCAGAATCATGCCTAGTTTTCTGATATTCGAAAATTAAATGAATTCACCCTAACTAACAGATTTTGGCAAAAAAAGAATTTACCGCCGTTATGTGAGGCATTCCAAAACAATAATTTCATTAACAACCATATACAGTATTTGGATAACATTACGGTTCTCGAAGATTTTGATTCCTTTTTTATGGAGGTTAAAGTAGTAAAACCTTGCTACAGTGATCACCCTTTAGTCAATTGTATTAAGATCAATAGCTTACTTTCTGACAATGCTGAAGCCTTAGTGGTTTTTACTAATGCATCTAAAAATGAGGAAGGTACTGGAGGAGCTTACTATGCACTCAAAGAAGGTATCAAAAAACAATTCCAACTGCCGGAATTTTTTTCAATCTTTGACGCTGAAGCTGTTGCGATTTATGAAGCTTTACTTCTGTTTACCGAATCCAATTTTAAAAGTGTTTTAATTTTTTCACATTCGCTATCGGTATTACAAGCGATTAAAAAATTGATATACCAAAAATACAAAGCAACACTTTCATAACTTTAATCAGAAAAAACATTTTCAGTTTAAGAGTGTTGGAAGATACATAAAATTCATTTGGGTGAAAGCACACATTGGGATTAAAGATAATGAGACTCTTGATTTTTTGGCGAAGTAGAGCATTTTCGTATGAACTGAAGCTAATTATAATATATGCGCTCCAGAAGTTCTTAGGATGTCTAAAAATAAAGTCATTAATAGATGGAACTATGCATGGAAGGAATATTGTTTTACAAACCCCAATAGATACAACCGTAGTCAACCAGTTCTCCCCAAAGAATATTGGCACAAAGAACTTGATGTGCCAAGGAAATACATCACGACGATAACCAGAATGAAATTTGGTCATGTATGTTATCCTTCACATTTATATAAGTTGAAAGTAATTGAATCCGAAAATTGTGAACATTGTGGCGTGAAAGGTGACCTAGACCATTTATTTTTTGGATGCATTAAAAATATACAAGAATCAAATAAATTATATAATAGTTTTTTAACGTTGGGATTGCAATCTCCTCTTAACATACAGTATTTGATAACTTTGGGATTGGAAGAAATATTTAGGTTACTTATTGACTTTCTCACAAATTGTAAAATTGTATTATAATAGTAACTTAGGGTTTAGTTAGTGTTTGACACCTACGTCTAACCTTTTGTAAATTTACCTTCTTATCCGTGGCCTAGTCTTGTGTTGTTGTATGAAAATGTCCTGATGGGTCCCTGGACGAGAAGTGTATGTCCCAGTTAATGTTCCTTTTGTCATGATTATTGATTTTTATTTCGAATATTCGCTTAGGGTAGTCAGGATTATTTAGGTTAGTTAGGGCTATAATATGTATCTTGTGACTGGCTGAATCACTAATGTGTATGCCAAAAAAAAAATATATAAATATAAAATAATCAATAAAAGTAAAGATGATTCAGATTTGATTACAGAATAGGGCCTCCACTATGTGCTTGTAAGTATTTCGATTTCAACTTAATCTCATCAGAGCACCGGTGTAGAAGCACTGAACTGGAATCAAACCTTTTCACCTTTTCGGTGTAATTATTAAACTAATTACAAAAGATGCAACTAGCACCATCTATGAATCGTAAGTCAAATGAGGCAGAAACTAATATTCGAATTATTTATTCTCTGCGCTTTTTAAGATGGAAATATAAAGCAGAACAGACTGGTGAAATACGCGACAACGGAATCTATAATTGTATTCACGACTTGTCATTCACCGTGATAATAATCGTTAGTGAACCAGTTCCTTTTATACCCACAAAAGTGAATAAAAATATAAACTAAAAGTAAAGATGATTCAGATTCGATTACAGAATATATCCTCCACTATGAGCTTATACGTATTTCGATTTCAAATTAATCTCATCAGAGCACCTGTGTAGAACCACTGAACTGGAATCAAATATTTTCATCTTTTCGGTGTAATTATTAAAATAATTACAAATAAAATAATCAGTTTGAAATCTGCCACAAGAAAATAATTTTAGAAAACATTCAATTTAAAAAAACTGATGATAAACTTAGATATTTGGAAAGGGAGCAGAGATAACATGAATTTGAAAAACCACTACTTCCAAAAAACTAATCGAACTAAAAATATTTGCAAAGAAGCAAGTAACAGAAGACAATTTAATAGACCAGGACACAAGAAGTCATCATCACCACGCCGCTACAGACTTTAAAGGCCATCGGCTATAGGTTTTAAGACTTAAGGGTCTCGCTTCATTAGAGTGGTAATATCTTTTCCAGAAAACTTGGTACATGCCTCTGATCCCTATGTGAGAATGGGGAGTATCGGGATAATTTTAAAGTATCCTTCCAGTTGTTCCACATTTCCGTGCTTGACTTGTCGACGTCTTAATAAATAACACTCTGGCGAAACCGATATATTAACACTGAGATGAAGTCAAGAATTTATAAAGCTAGTGTAAGACCAATAATGACATATGCATCAGAAACAAGATCCGATATAGCCACAACACAAAGACTACTGGAAACGGCAGATATGAGAGTAGTGAGAAGAATTACAAGAAATAACGCTGAGAGATCGAAAGAGGAGTGCAGACAATGTAACGTATAGTGTATAAACGAATGGACACTAAATAGAAAAAAAGAATGGAATATCCACATAACCAGAATGGGGGAGACACATGTGGTCAAAATAGCAAGAGATACATCACAAATCGGTAGAATAGTATCGGTCGACAGCCAAAAGATGCAGTGACAACCTTCCATCCGCCAATGAACAAGCAGAATTATTGCTTATAAAGAGGAAGAAGAAGACTTGTCGACTGTCCGGGTATGTTCTAGGGATTCTTTTATGTGTGGCAGTAAATGTTTCTCTATGTTTTCATTATTTATCATCTGTATATTGTATTTTATTTGTTTAGTGCCCTCTTTGTTTTTGACGTTGGAAATTCTTTGTCGAAACCTGGCTCCTACCATTAAGTGGTCTGATTCAATATTTGCGCCACTGTAACTTCTGACCTCCATTAGGTTTGTAAAGTACCTTCTGTCAATTATAACATGGTCAATTTGGTTTGTGATGTTTCCATTAATTTGGTGATATCCAACTTGCTTTATGCGGTAACTCTTAATCCATTGTCATTGGTAACATCGTGAAGGCTATGTTTACCAATATAATCTTGTAGTCCAGAGAAATAAGATTTTTCTCTTGACACATCCCTCCCAGGCCAAAAGCAAATTTTTTGAGTAGTATGGACATCTATGTTAATAACCTATATGTTTCCTGCAGCCGATTTTGATGACATACATAGTTATTTATAAACAAATGAAGATAAAAAAAAACGGTAAATTTTCGCTTTTTTCGTCTATTAGTAAAAAGTGAAGCATTCTAAACAAATTTGACAATAAGAAACTCATAATATATCATATAAAAAGCTTCAATATAGTGTTCGCTGAATCTGTCTATCCTTTGTTGCTTAGAAAATTGCAAAATAAGTCATAAATTTTGAGATTTTATAAATGTTCATAACTTATTTAAAAATTAAGTTAGAACCTTCTTATTAAACGGAATGCTGAGATTTCTTGTACTTAAATCATATTTTAAATTTCAAAGCAATTGGTCAAATAGTTTAAAAGTTATTTAATTTGTTTATCCCAAATTCATATTTTTTGCAACACTATAAGTAAGACAATTATGAGGTTACAGTAATACTTCGGACAGTATATGAAAGAAGAACATTTATACTATTAACTTAATTAAAAAAAATGACAAAAAGTAATTTTAAACAGTGTAAAATTATTGTGCAAAAACATGCCGATTTTTGGCTTACTTATAAACAATTAGAATAACTTTTTAACCGTTACCCGTAGAAAAATTATTTTTTCATATTTAGAAAGACTGAATTTTTATATACATTTAGAAAGAAAAACAATTGTTCTCAGACAATTAGGGACGAAGTTAGCCCCCCTTTTTTTAATTCACATGTACCTGCAAAATAGAATTATTTTTTGTCATTTTTTTAAATTAAATTAATAGTGTAAATCTTCTTCTTTCATAAACTATCCAAAGTATTACTGTGACTTCATCATTTTCTGTTGCAAAAAAAATTAATTTGGGATAAACAAATTAAATAACTTTTAAACTATTTGACCAATTGCTTTGAAATTTAGGGTATGATTTAAGCACCAGAAGTCTCAGCATTGCGTGTAATGAGAAGGTTTTAAGTTAATTTTTACATAAGTTATGAATATTTTCTAAGCCACCAATAAGGATAGACATATTCAGGGAACGCCATATTGAAATTTTTTACACAATTTATGAGTTTCTAACTCTAAAATTTGTTTAAAATGCTTAACTTTTTAGTAATAGACGAAAAAGCGAAAACTTACCGTTTTTTGATCTTCATTTGTTTATAACTATGTATATCATTAAAATCGGCTGCAGGAAACATATAGGTTATTATTATAGATGTCCATACTACTCAAAAAATTTGGATTCAGCCTGGAGGGGGTTGTGTGACCAACAGGATATTTTTTTTCCTTATTTCTCTGAACTATTGGTAGCATATCTCTTTTCGTACCTAAGCGTTCATGTCCCCAATAATTGTTTCAATATCGTTTTTGACACAGTTATCATATGCTCTTTCAAGGTCTTCGTAGAATTGATCCTTTATTTCTTCGTATTTTTCCTCAGGGGGAGCATGCACGTGGATCAGGTTTACGTTGAAAAAATTTCCTTGTTTGCGGATGGCAATGCGATGATTTATGGTTATAAAACCAATAACATGATTTTTCATTTTCTTTAATACTAGGAACACGGTTCACATTGAACCCATTGCAGCCATTCAAGAGATGCGATCTTTTGATTGGTTGCAATGTCTATTCTATATTTTAGGAGTTGATCGTGAAGTTGATTGATGATTTGTTAGAATTCTTAAAATGAGACATATGTCTACCAAATATTAAAAAAATATACAAGGTCGCTCTAAAGTTATGGATCCAGAAAGGAACGGGCAAAATCGATAAAACACCATGTAATTCGGTTATACAAATCGGCGCGGCAATAAATGTAGTATATCTAGAACCACCTCAATGACCTCAACTCACTATTCAATTATTTCCGTTTCCCTATGAACCACACTGTATATTAGCATTGTATATATCCCAAACGCCTATCAAGTACTACTATTGACATCTATCATATTCATTTTACAATTTTCTCTATATATAATTATTTATTTTATTTAAGTAACCTTGCTCTAATATTTTGTATCAATTTAACCCTTGAACCAGTGATTTGTCTCGATTAATTATAATAATTAGCGCATCTAATTTGTTTAAAAACAATCCTTGTCAACTTCTCCTTAATGCCGGAAGTTTTAATAAAATAACAATTTTTATCAAACAATCCTTCTAACACTGTACTTCACTACACTATTCTAAAAAGCTGGCTATTTATGTATACATAATAAAATATGAGACCATATCACAAGAACATAAAAGTTAATACTAATAAAAAATTAAAGGAATAGAATCCAATAGAATAGAAATAACAGTAACTAATATATTGTTATTTATAAATAACAATAATGAACAAACCAGCGATGAAAAAATCAGCCAGAAAACTTGTATTGACTTGTTAAAAACCAACGTGAAACTAAAATTTTGCAAGAATGAATCAATAAAAACATAGGCCTAGCAGATAAACAACAAGGTTTCGTACTGAAAAATCATATACAGATATAATATTCGTCATAAAGCAAGTTATCAAGAAATCTATAGAAAAAACGAATACACATTATAAAATATGTAATTCATCTTTTTTATAATAGAAAAGTTCTACTAAAACAACAAGATGGAAGAAGAATATCATCAAAGACCGACATCCAACTTATATCCTAATTGTTATCATAATGTACAATAAGTCAATTGGCTGTAGCACAATCGGTTTATATAGGAAAAGTCAAACAATAAGGAATTCACGTAATTTTCCCCTTGTTGCCATATTCTAAATTCGAAAAAAATATATGGAATAATCAAGATTTTTTTAACATGCCATTCCTATTACAGCGAGCATTTCATTGGCTAGAATTAGTGACGTATTTATATGACGTCATTATTACATTTGGTGTGATTGTAAATGGTAACTGACGTCTGTCATAATAATGGAGGTTAAATAATATAATGTCATATTATTGTTTTCAAATTATATTTTATTTATTTAATTTATATTTTAACGTCGGTTTATATTTTTCCCAACTTCACTTTCCCTTCCCTTCACTTTTAATTGGTCAATTAGGTTCGTAATAGTTTTGTTGTATGGTAGGTTTAGTCAGGCGTTAATTTTAAGAAATGTTGCTGGCTAAATAAACACACCTCCCAAAGGCCATACAAGAAGAAAAACAATACACAAACAAAAATCTTACATAACCTTGTATAGGACAACATGACTTTGACACTTATATTACAGATAGTTATCTTTGTTTTACACTCTTGAAGACAAAGAGAAACGGTGTAGCCGGTAGTTGCTGTGGTAAATATATATATGTTTTTTATTTGGCAACAGCGTTTTCCTGCAAAACTTGACGGTAGCGAAAAAACTAATATACAAAAAAAATTTGTTTGAATTTGTTTGCCGTCAAGTTTGTACCGGTGGGTTATGATGTGCTTACATTTATGACGTGCATGCCTAATTGTTTGACTTTTAGTTTAATAGACGGTTTTCCAAAAAAGGCGTACATGAACTTTGCACCAAATTACCAAACACGTTGTTTTTCATTTCCTCATATCTTTGCACTGAAAAAACTTTATCTCATCATTTCTGCTCAATCGCACAATTGCCACTCAGTCGAGAGTATAGAGGTTTAAAACAATCAATTAGGTGCTTTTTAAAAGGCATCTAAAACAAACGGTTTCGTTTTTATTCAAATCGTTGCCATCCTCTGACACCGTGTTTCGGGGTCTACCCCTTATCAAAGAAGCTTCGCAAGAAGACTGATCTGAATCAAAACTCACCGAAACGAAGGCGTAAATATTCAAATATTTACACCGGAGTATGGTTAGACTGACCTCTAACGGGGAAATTTGAAATGAATGAAAGATAGAACTATCCAAAGAGGTCTAATCCAAGTTTGGATGAAAAGTCGGTAGTCGATTGTTTGCAAAAAGCATCATGGTGTCGTACGGGGAAAACTGCGAAAAACGAATGCATCAAAATTTTAAAATAGATATATACAATATACACTAATCACAAAAAGTATAGCATAATTTTTGAAACAGAAAAAAAGTTTCAAAATAATTTTTAAATTTTAACAGAACGTAATACCCGTCTATCGTCTTCTTTAGGTGTTTACAAACCTATAACATTTCAAGTTAAAGCGTGTTTTTGTCGAATAAAAAAACAAGAAACAAAACGTTGTTAAAGCAGAATATTTATTTTGTACATTTGTGTTCGAGAATTTGATCTGTGTACTATGTCTGTTTGAGTTTTCAATGAGGAGTTTTCAGAACAAGCAGAACAAATTGTAGGTTTAATTGGAGGTGGCCGATCGTAGCGATATCTTGCTGAAGTTATGGGAATCCACCAATTCAGCGTTTCAAGAGCTTTAAGAAGGTATAGAGAAAGTGGAGGATACACTAAAACACCAGTTCCACGACTTTCCAGGTACACGAACCCAGCATATGAACGTTATTTACATATGCAGACTTTGCGTACACATCATGTTTCAGCTAGACAACTGCAAAATGATCTTTCCACGGCCCGTGGCCCGTAATGTTCGATTCGTAAAGTGCGAATTCGGTTAGAAACAGATTAAGGAAATTTGGAATCAGAGTCAGAATGACTGCTACTGCTTCACTGTTAACGAGGGCACACCGTATGTCACGTTTAAATTTTGCACCAGAACATGTCGATTAACAACTGGACTAATATTCTTTTTACTGACGAGTCAAAATTTGCATTTTTTGGATCCGATAGACACTTTGCATTGTCGGATCCACAAAGTGCTCATCTTCACCCCTCAGTAAAAAGAATATTAGTCCAGTCGTTAATATCCCAATCGACATATTCTGGTGCAAAATTTAAACGTGCCATACGGTGTGCCTTCGTTAACAGTGGAGCAGTAGCAGACATTCTGACTGTGATTCTAAATTCCGTTAATCTGTTTCTAACCGAATTGGCACTTTACGAACCGAACATTACGAGCCACGGGCTGTGGAAAGACCATTTCGCAGTTGTCTAGCTGTAACATTATGTGTACGTAAATTCTGCATATGTAAATAATGTTCATCTGCGGTGTTCGTGCACCTGGGAAGTCCTGGAACTGGTCCTCTTGAGTATCCTCCCCTTTCTGTACAGCTTCTTAAAGATGCTGAAATGCTGGATTGGTGGATTCCCATAACATCAGCAAGCTATTTCGCATTTCCTTATTGAAAACTCAAGCAGACACAGTGCACAGATAAAATTCTCGAACACAAATGTCCAAAATAAATGTTCTCCTGTAACAACGTTTTGTTTACTGTTTTTTTTCGACAAAAACACGCTTTAACTTGTAATGTTATGGATTTGTAGACACAAATTTATTTACAAATTATTTTTAAATTTTTTTTCTGTTTCAAAAATTATGTGATTCTTTTTGCGTTTAGTGTACATTGCATTCTTTAGTTTTATATACATAAATAGCCATTTTCGGGCCTATTTTCCCAACTAAAAGATTTACCTGAGATTTCATCATCCCATTTAACCATTCTAGGTAAACTAGGTAAATCTATCAAAATACATTATTATGATTAGCAAAAATAATTTACAACCGGTTGAATAAACGACCAACAAATAATTTGTCGGGTAAAAACAGATAAAAATATTTGTTACCCTAAACTTTCATATTATCAGTTGAGATGATACATACCTAATTTTAATAAGAAAAAATAATACATCTTGCTTAATTCAATTCTTTTGTTTTATTAAATTTTTGTAAAAAAAATGCTGTCAATTTTTTTAATTTCACAGGCCTGCAACTAAAAATCTGTTTGAATAATAATTTTTTCAACTAATTCTTATGTAATTTGACGAGCTGAAAACGAAAATGATATCAGAAAATATCTAGAACGTCAGGATTTTTTAGAAAATAGAAATGCAAATTTAGAATATTTTCTCTTGTCATGTAACGATCAAAAAACTTCAATTTTTTTAATACCATCTACTTCAGAAACCAATAACTTTTATGAGACACAGTATAAAAATTAATTAAGCTTCCTATAACCATAAAAGAATTGCGTTTTGAAATATTCAAAGGAAAGTTGTTTAATTAGCCTCATAGATCTATTTATTCCAACGAAGGTTTGTTTTATAAACATCTTAGACTGCGAACGAAAAAACATTTATTTCTATTAAAAGTACGATTCCGACATCGATTGCAGGCGTCAGACGTCACTACTTTGCACTATTAGGTCAATCAAGTTAGTAAAAAATTAGCCATTTTTCGACATAACTGAAAGGACGGGGTTTGACAATGTGTAGTATGAGATATTACAACCATCTAGGGATTCATCAATTTTTTAGTGGAACAATTTTTAAATTACCAACAAAAACGTCAAACTTAATTTTTTGCTCATACCTTAAAAAATATAGAGATTTGACGTCCACAGGTAACTTTTTTAGACAACGAAGATACATCGAATGAGATACACTAAATGAAAATCGGTTAATAAACAAAAAAGTTATTGAAAAACGGACGAAAAAATCGCTGTTTTTGAATATTGTTAGTAACAATTTTATTGTTCATTAAAATTTGTTTAAATGTATCTAAACTTAAAAAATGGTACAAATCTGTTAAATAGTTTTTGCCAAATTGAATTTGTATATAAATTTTTTTGAAAAACGAGCTAATTTCTGAGGCTGGTCCGGTTAATTTGGCTAAATGGATTTCAATGAACTGGGGCCTATTTCCTTTGTTAAGATGTATACTAATAACCTACGAAAAATTTATTTAAAAAAAATTACATTTGTGTACTCAAAATTATTTGTTAATAAATAACACTTTTTAAGCTTATAAACAATTACAATAACTCCGTGGTAATTAGATCAAATTAAATGGCAATAAAAAATACGGAAAGCTGATTAAAATACACAACTTAAAAAAATAAAAGTCCTACCACCCTTGGGGGCTGAGATGGCCCCTTTTTTTAAATCACTGTTACGTTATTTATCAACATTAATTAACCAATCTTTTATAAGAAAATTGAAAGTTTTCAACAAAATTTTTAGCTAGAAAAAATATTACAAATTGTCTAAACAAGAGTGTTATAAACAAAGAGTATTTTGCGTTCCGAGTAAAAAATAGTGACCGTAGTGCGAAAAACTGTTTTTTTTTAGATGGTTTTTGGGGATTTTCCCTATTTTATATACTTCAAAATAGATCAAATCAATGTTTTTATAGGCTATATGAAAATTGAAGTAACATGAGTAAACTACTCTATATAATGAACCCAATAATAAAGTTTCAATTCAACAATGGATAAATTTTTTAGAAAATATATCAAAACCATTTATAATAGGAGGCGATTTAAACGCACACAATTTGGCGTGGGGCTGTGAAGTTAATGATAGATTAGGTAAAGATCTTCTAGATGCTATAGAATATTGTAATTTAGAATATTTAAACGATGGGTCTCCCACTCTCGCTATTTCGAAAAAACCTTCTGCTGTAGACTTAACCATTTGTTCCCGAGATATTGTCTCTTATTTCCATTGGAATACTCTACAAGAACCTCATGGATCTGATCATGTGCCAATCATTATTTCATCACAAAGTTTCTCCGCAACAGAAGCCACATCCAGTAGAAAACATAGAATATGAAACCTTAGCAGAGCCAATTGGACGACTTATGCCAGTACTTTGGAAACAATGGAAGTTCCATTAATGTACGAAGAATTGTTATCAAATATAAACCAGGCAGCCAACATCGCTATTCCAAAATATTCCTCCATTAACGAAAAAAACAGAAGCCATATTCCGAAACCATGGTGAAATAATCATTGTCAACTAGCAGCTGAAAGTAGAAAACATGCGTTCATTAATTATAAACAGAATCCAACGCTCCAAAATCTGACAGAGTATAAACGACTTGACGCTGTTCCAAAGAAAATCTTCAAACAGAAAAAAAAAAAGAAGAATTGGATTGATTTTTGCGAAGGCCTAAACTCAAGAACACCATTAAAAGATGTCTGGCGAAAAGTTAATTATTTTAAAAACCGCAAACAAGCCAACAGAGTACCTATTGATCCATAAGATACATGGTTGCAAGATTTCCACAGAAAAATTGCTCCGGCATGGGTTCCAAATGACGACACCCTAAAAGATCATATTCAAACAGTATCCAGACACAACCACAATTTTGACGAAAATTTTCATCTATGGGAATTGCATCGAGCTCTTGAACAAAGAAATAATACTTCTCCAGGTATAGACAATGTGTCACATTCGCTGTTGTACAACTTACCGATTACATAAAATTTCACTACTTAACATTTTTAAAGAATACCTGATAATTCCTATTAAAAAACCTGGAAAACCAGACCGTGATCCAAGTTCTTACCGACCTATCTCCTTGTCTTCATGTCTTTTAAAAACATTCGAAAGAATAATTAAAAATAGATTTGAACATTGGTTAGAACACGATGGTATACTTCCAAGATCCCAGTATGGTTTTCGCAAGTCTAGGTCCACTCAAGATGCAACTGCAGCTCTAGTTACGTCAATTCAGCTTAACTTTACAAGAAATAAGTCTACAGCAGCTGCGTTCCTTGACATTTCTGCTGCTTTTGATAATGTTAATTTAGACATTCTTTACAAAAAAATGTTGTATATTGGAATCCCTAGTTCATTTGCTCTCTTTTTAAAATCTTTATATTCCAATAGATTAACTTATTTAAAAATTAATAATGATGAATTTTCATATCCTCGATTAACTAATATTGGATTGCCACAGGGGAGTATTTTAAGCCCGCTTTTATACATCTTGTACAAGATGGATCTTGAAGTTAGTACACCTAACCATACAAAAATTCTTCAATATGCTGATGATGTTGTTTTATATACAGAAGGAAAATTGTTAAGTAGATGTGAGGATAATTTAAAAGTCGCATTAGAAATCGTAAATCAGTGCTATGAAGAAGTAGGATTATCAATTTCTGACACAAAAACTGAGGTGTGTTACTTTACAAAAAAGTATAGAGTTCCACAAGGCAATCTTAATGTTGGAAAATTTAATTTTCCTATTAAAAGCTGTGTTAAGTATCTTGGTACCTATCTAGACAGGAAATTGTCATGGAAAGATCACATTCATCATATTGTTAAAAAATCAGAAAATTCAATAAATATTTTAAGAGCTTTCTGTAAAACAAATTGGGGAGCAGACCCAAATATCGCTTTGATTTTTTACCGTAACATGATCAGGCCTATTTTCGACTATAACTGTCATTTATTTGGATCAGCGACCAATACACTTCTAAATAAACTTGAAATTCAAAAAAATAAATGTTTGAGATTATGCCTAGGTTATTTAAAATCCACTCCAGTCCAAATAATGGAAAATGAAGCAGTGGAACCTCCATTGCATTTACGCCGCCATGCCGCCAATTTCTCAGTGATAAATTTACAACTCGAATTCTGTCCAAAAAAATGTAAATATTTTCAAGATCTACATGAGCTATCAGTTTTAGACCTCACTCATAGGTACTGGAGAACTAAAAAATCTATACCTTTGGTAGAAAGTTATCTAAGTACAGTAAAGTACAGTGACGTTATCTATAAAAGGAAAATTCCGCCTTACTACAATGAAATGACAAAAACATTATTTTCTAACAAGGTTAAAACATGTTATTTAAACTCACATTTACCCCCAAATATGTTTGATATACTTATTAAAGAGAAATGGTCAAATTTTCACTGCATATTTACCGATGGGTCACAAGACGCAAATGGAACGGGGGGCTGTGCAGTGTTCCACGAAAATAAAAATTACCATCATCAATATAGCCTACCTATTGAATGCTCAATATACACAGCAGAAATGATAGTAGTAATGTTTGCTGTTCAGTATGTACTACTGAATCCAACTACAGTCCGTTCCACCTTGACTTTACAGTATAGGGAACATAGGCAATGCGTTATGAGTGTTTTTATCGCAGTGATGCCGATTTTATCAAAAATAATTTGTAATCGAACATTTGAGAGATTAAATTAAAACTATTTTATAAAGGCAATCTACAATTTTAGGATTCATATTCGTAATAACTATAGTATATCAAATAAACTTAAACGCATACGAATCCTAAAATTGTAGATTGTCTTTATAAAACAGTTTTAATTTAATCTATCTAATGTTCGGTTACAAATTCTTTTTGATAAAATCGGCCTCACCCAGCTAAAAACTCTAATAAGGACTGCATTGCCTATGTTCCCTATACTGTAAAGTCAAGGTGGGACGGACATTAGTAATTATGTTATATTTACTGACAGTAAAAGCGTGGTGGACAGATTGAGTAACATTCAAACAGTCAAACATATAAACCACATTGAATTGAATATTCTTAAAACTCTGTTTGGAACTATAAAATTGGGAGTAAGTGTAACAATTGCTTGGATTAAAGGCCATTCTGGAATAAAAGGCAATGAAATAGTTGACAATTTTGCTAAATCAGCTTATATGATCGGAGAAAAAATAAACAAAAATTTAATTCTAACTTCAGATATCGATACTTTTAGCAGAAAAAAACTTAAAAATAATTGGCAAATGTATTACAGAGAATGTAATACTGGCTCAAATTTTGCTCATTGTAACCCTAAGATATTCTCAGGAAGATGGCTTTACACAGAATATAATAGACAATGTATAAAGACCATTAATCGGCTAAGAGCCAATCATGCTCTTACGCCATCTTACATGCATAGAATCGGCTTGTCAGATACTCCTAATTGTACTTGTGGCAAAATCGGAGATCTAACACATGTTATATTAGAATGTGATTTACAAATAAATAATATAAACGACCTTTATAAGGAATTAATAAATTTAAAATGTTTTTTCCCAATAAACCTTAATACTTTAATATTTACAAATGATATGAAAATTCTTCATCTCATTTATAAACATGTTAAATTATGTAAATACAAGTTGTAAATGTAATATATACCTACTAACTAGGCATAATTTGTTAATGTGGTTTGAAAAAATAAAAAAAAAAGAAAAAAATATATAAAAAACACAGTAAAATAATAACAAAAAAAAATTAAAAAAACTAAAAAAAATGCAACAAAAATAAAAAAGAAAAGAAAAATACAAAAAAGGAAGTAAAAAAAAGTGTTTAGAATAAATTAAAATATATATTAAAAACACAGTAAAATAATAAAAAAAAAACAATAAAAAAAAGCAACACCATGTACCTACGTATGTATCTAAAAATAATATTGTAGTATGTACTTATGTTATGAAATAAGAAATTTATGACTATGAATCTGCAATCAATCACAAACAAGTCTGGCTAATTGGCTCTGCCAAAGCCATTTTTCAAAAAAAAAAGACTTTTCTTAAAAAAGATTGGTTAATTTCAGCTCTTAATGTTGTTAATTAACGTAACAGTGATTAAAAAAAAAGGGGACCATCTCAGCCCCCAAGGCTGGTAGGACTTTTATTTTTTTTAAGTTGTGTATTTTAATCAGCTTTCCGTATTTTTTATTGCCATTTAATTTGATCTAATTTCCACGGAGTTATTGTAATTGTTTATAGGCTTAAAAGTGCTATTTATTAACAAATAATTTTGAGTACATAAATGTAATTGTTTTTATATTTTTTTTTCATAGGCTATTAGTATACATCTTAACGAAGGAAATAAGCCCCAGATTATTGAAATCCATTCAGCCAAATTAACTGGACCAGCCTCAGAAATAAGCTCCTTTTTCAAAAAATTTACTCCTAATACTAAAACAAATATTATATCCTTATAAACAAATTCAATAGAAACTATTTAACAGATCTGGACCATTTTTTGCACACCATTTAAACACCATAATACCCTCAAGTTTAGATACATTTAAACAAATTTTAATGAACAATAAACTTTTTATTAACAATATTCAAAAACAGCGATTTTGTCGTCAGTTGTGCAATAACTTTTTTGTTTATTAACCGATTTTCATTTAGCTTATCCATTCGATGTATCTTCTTTGCCTGAAAAAGTTACCTGTGGACTTCAAAGCTCTATATAGACAAGTTTTTAAGTTATGAGCAAAAACTAAGTTTGAAGTTTTTGCTGTTAATTTAAAAATAGTTCCACTAAAAAATTGATGAATCCCTAGATGGTAGTATTTTTATATCTCATACTACACATTTCAACTGTCAAACCCCGTCCTTTCAGTTATGTCGAGTAAAAACCTAACTTGATTGGCCTATATTGATTTGTATGAGACTGATTCCAACATCTAACTGCAGTTGCTGTCCTGCAGAACGTCAGTTGCTAATAATTATATAAATTAATAGTGCAAACTAAATACGTATGTCATGGTAACAACTGTAACTGCCGTCTGAAGTTGCCGTCTGCAGTCGTTGTCGGAATCGTACCTAAAGCCGGATTTATGTTACAACGGGCACGTGGACGGGACGGGGCACGTTGAAGGATCGTCCGATATGAAAAGTATTGGTTGATTTATCTTACGACGGAACGGGGCGAGACCGGGAAGTGCGATTTCTATTGTTCTGAGCGCCGTGCCGTCCACGTCCCGGTGTAACATAAATCAGCCTTTATATAGCAAAAACCAATCTTTTGGTTTATTTAAAGTCGCTGAGAATCAAAAATCATTCGATATTTTAATTCCCTTGCTATTGGCCTAAAACTGAATCATACGATATCACTCAGGCGTTGGCATAGCGAGTGGGAGAATTTTTGCCTGGGAATAGATCTTTGATAGTGAAAATTCCCGAGTCATTCCAGTTTTACCATCTTGTGGAATCAGTCGAATTCCAATTATGAGGCCGCTGTTAGTTTGGCGTGTGCCGGAAGTACCATACCGGCACAAGTAAAATTTGATTGTTTGAGTTCACCTTTGTCGATATAAGTTTCTTTGGCAGTTGTAATTGTTTGGATAGTAAAGCAGTCGATTGACGAGATGTTCTTCAAGATTTACAGTATTCAGAATAAATAGTGTTTTTGTGGTTTATGGAGTTTTGTTAAAAACAGGATATTGATAAG
Source organism: Diabrotica virgifera virgifera (assembly GCF_917563875.1). NCBI lineage: Eukaryota > Metazoa > Arthropoda > Insecta > Coleoptera > Chrysomelidae > Diabrotica > Diabrotica virgifera. Next base: position 104,802,638 of record NC_065448.1, on the reverse strand, counting down.
TTTTTTAATTTTTTGACGTTTATGAATCCTGCGCCAAGAAATAAATAACTAAGCTGAAATTTTGTTAACGTGCTGTTTTTTAACTGTACAACCGTCAGTGTTCAACCATTAGTATCCAGTGTACTGTCAGTGTTTTTGTTTTAAAGGGGCACATCAAGTAATTTTTTACGTATCACAGTTGTTTTCTTTGTACAACACTAAAAACTTCATCAAATAATAATGTTTTAAAAATAAAAATGTATACCATTTTAATTCAGTTGCAATGCGAAGGCAAAACAATCTTATTTTACACTTAGAATACGGAGCGCAGTCCAGCACTCTGAATCGACGATTTTCGACTCTTATTGGAGTCTCATCGGAGAGACGTAGGCCTGCTACTCCATACTCTAAGTAACCAACAACGAGAGTTTATCCCCCACACCGCAACTGACGTGAATGGATTAGGTGACTAGCGTCATCTGGCAATTGAAAGGTAAAGTTTTCAATCCTAATAGCGACATTAATAATATTGAAAAATATTAAAAATATTACTACAAGATTTTTAAATTGAAAACTTATTGGTCCATTTCCCTGGTGACACCTCCAAGGCTTCTACAATATGCAAGCCAAATGGATGCTGCAGTGAAGACAAAAGGGAAGGAATTCTACACTATGCAATTCACAACCACCGTCTGCAGATTGGTAAAGTTTCAACGGAAAATGGACCTAGTTACTCTATAGGAGTAATACTAATATAAAAATAAAAATGTATACCATTTTTATTCAGTTGCAATGCGAAGGTAAAACGATCTTATTTTTCACTTAGAATACGAAGACGTAGGCAGCAGGCCTACGTCTATCCGATGAGACTCCAATAAGAGTCGAAAATCGTCGATTCAGAGTGCTGGACTGCGCTCCGTATTCTAAGTGAAAAATAAGATTGTTTTGTCTTCGCATTGCAACTGAATAAAAATGGTATATATTTTTATTTTTATATTAGTATTACTCCTATAGAGTAACTAGGCCCATTTTCCGTTGGAACTTTACCAAGCTGCAGACGGGGGTTGTGAATTGCATAGAGTAGAATTCCTTCCCTTTTGTCTTCACTGCAGCATCCATTTGGCTTGCATTTTGTAGAAGACTTGGAGGTGTCACCAGGAAAAATGGACCAATAAGTTTTCAATTTAAAAATCTTTTAGTAATATTCTTAATATTTTTCAATATTATTAATGTCGCTATTAGGATTGAAAACTTTACCTTTAAATAATGTTTTCTTTGTTTGCAACATTTGGAATTGGGACAGATTTGTAAATTCTCGAAAATGTAAAACTAAAAATTTGTTTTAGCCAATAATAAATATGGTTTGTAACGTAAGCAACAGTTCTGTACTGTTTATTATTTTTTTGATCATCTCCTTTTCTTTTGGACACCAAAAGAGTAAGACTAAATAAGGTAGGTGTGATTGCTACTTGTTATTTGCTATTAATTAACTTATATTTGTATTTTGATTTTAAGAGTTATATTTGTCTCTCTAAGAAAAGACAAAGTGGCGCACTCTTAGGTAAATTGTTTTTAATTTTTTTTTATCTGGTAGCTATTATCTCCTTATTTTTTCTTTTCCCTATTTCTTATCTATTTCTGAGCTACTAACAAAGATCCAAATAACCCACATCTCTTCCGATTCTGAGCAATGCGGCCTTTGTTCATCTTTGTGTGTGCTACAGTCTAGACTATGAGATCTGAAACACACAGAATACCGTATTCTGTAGATATTCAAACTGCAAATTTTAGCATCACAGATGCGGAGATGCACATCTCCGTTTTATAAACGGTGCGCGAACTCATTACGCAGAACGCCAAGAGCCCCTTGGTAGCTGACATAAGGTATACTACATATACGCTGTCTACTCAGTTTTGTTCCTAACGCTGATGATATAGTATCAACTGGATTTCTTTTCGACAATTTATTCTAGTACATATGTCCAATGTGACTGATCAAGTTGGTATTATAATTGTGCTTACAAAATAATATCGTAACATGGACTCGCGAAAGTATAGAAATTCGCCTCCTTTTATATGTGGCAAACATACAGTGTTAAAGCAACAACTCAATATAACAGACTTAGCAAAGGAAGCATATTTTGCATACTTTGGACCAAAACTTGATGATCAAGACAAAGTTTGGGCTTCTCATAAAGTTTTAAAAAAATGTGTGGAGGGTTTTAGAAACTGGTTTAAGGGTAAAAAGAAAAGTTTCCGCTTTGGGTTACTGTTAGTTCTTCTCGTGTGATGTCAAAAGGTTCAACTCAAAATCAAAACATTTCATATCCAAATCTTCCTTTTGTTAGTTATTATTTATTATCAAGTATTTGGTCTTTTTTACATTCATTTTTAGTCCTTATTCTTCGCAGAAACTGTTTGTATTGTTTAGTAGTAATTGGAGTTTTTCAGCAGAGCTTGCCATAATCACGGTGTCATCTGCATATCTTATATTGTTAATAGATCTTCCGTTAATTATTATTCCTTCACTTTCAGAGAGTAATGCTTCCTCAAAAATGACTTCACTATACACATTAAATAGTAGGAAGGATAGGATGTTACAATTAGAAGTATCATTTTCTTGGTTCATATATCGTGAAAAGTGTATTATGCCTGACTTCACCAAAGAAGGAAATCTGATTTATTGTAGTAACATTAAAGTTTTGATGGTTCAATTCAAAATCCAGGGCAAATCCACTCAATGACGTTTCCTTATCAACTCATCGAAGTACAGTTTAAAAATAGTTTTATTCCATAATGACGGTATATATGCTTCTATTACATGCTGTTTTTGGAAGAGAATTATGAGAACTTGCAATGATCCTTCAAAAACTCCAATATGAAGATGACGGTTGGCAAATGTGCGGTGATTTGAAGATTTTGTGTATACTACTTGTGCAACAAGCTAGTTACACCAAGTTTTTGATTTTCACGTCTATAGGACAATCAAGAACGAAACAAATCATTGATGAATAAAGAGTCGGAGCAAAGGACGCTAAGGGTTGAACAATACAATGTTCTGCACGAAAACTTTGTATCAACCGAAAAAAATTCGCCTTCCTCCCCTTCATATAAAGCTAGTCGTTATGAAACAGTTTATAAAATCTATCCCAAAAGACGGAGAATATTTCAAATACTACTTCCAATAAATACCATCAAAAGAATGCGAAAGTCATTTCAAGACTGACAGAATTTTCCTAAAATTGTTTCTTTATTTTGAGGTTCCGTAAATTTTCCCTGACAAAAGTCAAAGTTTTCAACCTAATAAAAATATTCAAATTATTTAAAAATATCCAAAATATTTCTAAAAGATATTTAATTGAAAACTTATTGGACCATTTTCCTGGTAACAACTCCATGGCTTCTAACAACTGCAAGCCAGAAGGTTGCGCTCTCTGTACTAAGTGAAAAATAAGACAGTTTTGCCTTCGCATTGCAACTGAATAAAAATTGTGTACATTTTTATCTCCCTGACAAATTTTATATGGAATGTCCCGCTATTCTGCCGTCCTTAGCCAAAACGCCGTATCTGCAGAGAGATCACATTTGAGTAAAATCAGATTTTGTTTAAATATCTAGTCGGTTTGTTTTCTACTTTATACAGGGTGTTTCATTAATAATTGTCCATATAGTAACTGGAGAAACCTTAGCACAAAATACGAAGATCTAACCTAAAACACTTTAATAAAATGTGGTTCCTTACTGAGTTACAGGGTGTTTTATCTAAAAATTTAAAAACTATTTTTGCTCAGCATTTTAAAACTATCCGACGTATACTTTTTATATTTGGCAGAAAGTGCGACTACTAGACACTTTACTAAATTGTGATAAACAAACGTTTCCAGCTACTACCAGAGGCGTACGACAGGGGATGGTGAATGGTTGACTCTTCTCAAATTCTACGCCACTGGAGGAATTACTATTTTAGTGCCATTTTTAGATTCTACAATACTTTCTACGTAAATAATATACTCTTCATCGGTAACGATAAAGTCATTAGTTTTCGAGATATTTGAAGTTAAATATGAAACGGCACAGTTATTTTGATTAATTTATGATATGATTCATATGATTAAAATTTAAAAATTATTTGTACCCAGTACTTTAAAAGTATTTGGCGTATCCTTATCATACTTGGCAGAACGTGTAGGTACTGTACACCTTATTAAATTAAGATAAATAAACGTTTCTAGCTACTACCAGAGGCGTACGACAGGGGATAGTGGCTGGTTGACCCTTCCCAAATTCTACGCCACTGACGAAATTGCTATTTTAGTGTAATTTTTTGATTTTGCAATACTTTTTATGTAAATAATATACTCTTCATTCGTAACGATAAAATGATTAGTTTTCGAGATATTTGAAATTAAAAATGAAGCGACACAATACTCTGGTCAAAATAACCGTGTCGTTTCATTTTTAACTTCAAATATCTCGAAAACTAATGGCTTTATCGTTACAAATGAAGAGTATATTATTTTCATAGAAAGTATTGGAGAATCCAAAAATTGAACTAAAATAGCAATTTCGCCAGTGGCGTAGAATTTGGAAAGGGTCAACCATTCACTTTCCCCCGTTGTACGCCTCTGGTAATAGCCATAAACGTTTGTTTAACATAATTTAGTAGTTTGTATAGTATCTATACTTCCTACCAAGTATGAAAATTATACGTAGAACAGTTTTAAAATGCTGAGCAAAAATAATTTTTAAATTTCTAGATAAAACACCCTGTAACTCAGTAAGGAACCACATTTTATTTAAGTGTTTTAGGTTAAATGTTCGTATTTTGTGCTAAGGTTTCTCCAGTTACTATATGGACAATTATTAATGAAACACCCTGTATACATAATAAATATCATAGAATTCATATTTATACATAACATTGGCAAAATATATCTTATTTACTCTAAAAGCTCATATTACTGCGTTCTTTCTAAGTATACTACATAAATTAACTTCTTCATGCTTAAGAAGAATGCAGTACTGCGTTTGCGCTAAGCATTTTCTTATTTTATAATACAGTAGACTCTCTCTATAACGAATACGGTTATTACGAGGTTTCGCTTATAACGAGCTACACTAGATGTCCCAAGAAATTCCTATTGAACTGAACACCTCTATAACGAGGTATATTTGGATATAACGAGGAAAAATGAAATCGTAAAATATGTATCATTATTATTCGTTATCTATTTTAGCGCTGTAATAGCTATAAGTAAATACCCCAACTACCTGTTTACATAAATCCCCAACATCTGTGCGGTTATCGAGGGTAGTGCTGTAATAAAATCCACCGCCTACCTATAATAAACTTCTTCCTGTTCTGTTTATCTATTGACCGATACTGAATATTGTAAAAAATTTATAATTTATGATGGCGAAGCCTTTTTGTCGAGGAAACAATATTTAGTATCTTTGGCTTCACTATAGAAAGTTAATATTTTAGAAAACTATATAAGTATTCATATGTATGCACAATATTATTATTATTTTTGTCTGATATACGAGCTCCGCGTATAACGAGCTAATTAGTCTGCCATTTCAGTTCTCGTTATAGAGGGAGTCTACTGTATAATAATTACAATATAATTATGAAAAAGGAGAATAAAAAACATCTTTTATAAAAGTGTGTCATGAAAATGGACAAAAAAAGTGCTGGAAATAATTTTGAAATGAATAAGAATGCCGCTAAGGGGCGTTTCTTGCATTTTAAAATTAAAAACATTCCAGAAACGATTAACATTTACGATGAAGTTTATTTTTAATTATTAATTATTAGACATTGATTTAACTATGTACTTTTGTAACACGTTTTTTATTTGGAAGTTCTACGACCTACTGCGACCAAAATACTTCGTACCAAAATTCGTATTTCGAACAAACTTTATAAAATTTGCGCTGTTTAAAAATGCCTGATGTAACGTAATAATAGAATCTCGCATCAACAACAATATACATACACATAAGAAACTCCGCTATACCTCAGGAAACTTCACATTTAATGGAAGTATTTGCCTCACTTAGTAGTACCGCATTGTTTTTAGAACCACACATTATTTCTTGATCACCAACAACTTAAACATATGTGTTTAGATTTTCTGTTGATAAAGAAATAGCGTTCTGCAGTATTAACTTTGTTCTATTTGACATATATTTAAAAAATTATATCATAAACAACCGTTCTCGTTGAAAAATGACTAGAAACTAACCTTATTAAAAATTTTACACATGCTGTTCAAATGCTTAGGCGGAACGCAGCATCTAGTGCCTGCTTAGGATAAACGCGGCAAGTGACCTTTAAACACGGCGTTTTGTCTAAGTATTTTTCAGATAACGCATTTATTCTAAGTATGGATGAACATTTTTGCAGATACGGCATAAAATGCGTTGTGTTTAATGTATTTTGGCTCAACTTACGTCATTTTTAGTAATAGGTCTGGATCCCGCGTATGAAAAAAAAGTTTATTAATAGCAAGCTGAAAATTTGTTAATAGCTTAAGGGTGTCTAGTCGGATAAACTTTAATATATGGGAACACTGAAACAGGGGCAGTTTTAATTGTGATACAGGTTAAAAATTTGGAACGGTCACACCACGAAAACGGCACATTTATTTTGTCCGACAGAACAGACTTAAACTCTCCGAACAGAGATTAAACTCTCATGCAAAAATCAGACTGCTATTTATCACCTGTCATAATTCCTGTCATTTGACATATTCTACATGTTCCACTCATTAAAACGCCCATTTGGTGATAAATAGCAGTCTGATTTTTACATGACAGTTTAATCTCTGTTCGAAGAGTTTAAGTCTGTTCTGTCGGACAAAATACATGTGCCGTTTTCGTGGTCTGACCGTTCCAAATTTTTAACCTGTTCCACATTTAAAACTTCCCCTGTTCCAGTGTTCCCATACATCAAAGTTTGTTCGACTAGACACCATTAAGCTAATAACAAATTTTCAGCTTGCTATTAATCAACTTTTTTTTCATACGCGGGATCCAGGCCTATAAGCAAATAAGATAGGTATGCACATTTGGGTTAGAAACATGTATAAATCTAATTTTTTCAGATTTTTGCAGATACGGCGTTTTCGCAAAGCACGGCAGTATTGCTCCAGCAGTTGTCTGCTATCATTGTTGTGATCCATTTTCCTAGATATCTCCTCTCCATCTTAATGATATCTTGACGGTAACGTTCTCCTTATTCTTTACTTACAGTCTCAGAAGGTAATTTGAATTAAAAAATAAATGTTTAAAATATTAAACATAACTTCTGAGTAATACCATTGGAAAAAACAGATACCCAATTTATAAAAAAGTATGGCGTACTACGACAAAACGAACGTTATTTTTAGATCCAGTGCATCACAAATCATATAAAGTCTAAATTATCAAATCACATTTTCAATAAAACTTTTTTGCAGACCTGTGATATTAAATACATCTACTAAATGATACAAACTAATAAGACGATACTTTCAAATTAAGTAACGATGTTCTGCTCCCTGTGAAACAACTTTGGTGTTTTATGGTATCTTTAATTAAGTTATCGAGCGTTCTTACAACCGTTTGCAAGTTTTTTTTATAGTAAAATAACGAAACTCACTTAAATCACCATTTGACTCAGCAGGTTTTGCCCATCCTAAACTTCTAGCAATAGCCATTTTCCATCTTGAGTACTTTATATCTCTTACTAAAAACAAGAAAATGTATTTTAGAAATGCACATTAAAGGCAATATTATATGGTAAAAAGTGACTCGACAACAAAATTTTTTAAGGTAATGCATTTTGATTTGAAAAGAGTCACCAAATCTGAAAGAACCCCGCAACATTCATGAAAAAAAGTGGCCCGGTCAAATTTAATGAAAGTTCGCTCAATGATAGTTCTCAGTGCGTAGTTTAAAAAAGTCCAGAAGACCTAGGTCTAAAAAACTATTATTCTGAAGCTACAGTCTTCTGAAGTTATTGGATTCGGCTGCTCGATTTATTAATTTTGAACCGTGTTCCCTAGTATATCCCCTATTCCTGACCGAATTCTCCTATTCCTCTCGTAGATCCGCCACTGTTCAGTAGTTTTCTTAAGGTTCAAAACAAACGGACCACGCTGCAGCACTACATTGTGGATCCACATAGTAGTTTCCGATGATTAGCCGTGGGTTCATAAGTGGATGGTACGTTTGATTTACATAAGAATTTACGGCTAATCATCGGAAACTACTTTGTGGATCCACAGCGTAGCGCTACAGCGTGGTCTGTTTGTTTTGAACCTAAGATAAGACGGAACTGCAGCTGTGCTGGTATTGGATAGGTGTGAAGCATTCATGAAAACATAATAATTCTTATATCGATCTAGCAGCACATTTTCTATCGCAGTTCTTCAATTTTCTGAGGACTTTTCGGAGGTTTTCTGAAGACTAAAATACGATGCATCTATTTTTGACCACGAATTCATATGCAACACGCAAATATGCATGAAGAAAATGAGTCTTTTCTTTAAATAATAAATATTTTCGTTCACTTTACCGTGAATTAGTGCACTTAAAGTAAAACGAGCATCTGAATCCAATAATTTCAGAAGGTTGTAGCTTCAAAATAATAGTTTTTCAGACATAGGTCCCATGGACTCTTTTAATCTATGCAATGAAAGCTACCATTGACTGAACTTTCGTTTTTGACCGGGGCCACTTTTGCATAAGGAGTCTTGCGAAGTCCTTTCTAAGTGAACTAACGATCTACATATTTAACAATTCCATTGCTGTAAGTACAGTGGAACCCCGATAAGTCGGCCCCCGATAACCCGGAAGTCCGGCTAACCCGGACCGATTTTCATCAGATAAACATTTTGACTTTCAGTACATATTTTGTATTTTGACAACGACACCCGATCTGGGCGTCGAAATGTTAATACAATTATTTTTTCAACTTAATTGTGGCTTATTTCCCATCAAAATAGTTAATTATCAGATAAACATTTTAACAATAAAAATGTATGTATGTAATATAATATTTGAGAGATAATGTGTATTTGTGTAATGTGAATTATACGATAGTAAAAATGACTCATGGCACACGCCGGCAGAAACAACAGGCACCTGTCTGTACTATTCCTTTATTTTTTATTTCAAACTGTGTTAGCATTGTTTAAGAAAGACTATTTAAAAAATTATTTTTAATCAATGGTCTTAGTTTTCACTGTTCTTAATACATAATAACAAAACATAGTTCCGATTGTGACTGTATGAATACAGTATTGTATTGTTCGCTTCCGTTTGCTTAGGTTTGTGTTTGCGTGTTTTTAGTAATTTAGATGTGTAGGTACTGTGCATATTTATATTATATTTCATGTTATTTCAATTCTAACGGAGTTTATCTGTAAGTATACCGTATTTTATTAATTTTTACCATATTCTCCGGCTAACCCGGATTTTCGATAACCCGGATCGGCCGCGGTCCCGATTAATCCGAGTTATCCAGGTTCCACTGTAATATACTTACAATTTTCTGATATTTGCGGTGTGAAATTATCACAAGGCACTGGAAGTATTTTGTCAATTTGCCACACTTCGACTCCTTCTGCTATACCCGCCGCTATTGCAGCTCCTAATGATGTTGTTTCAGTCATTGTTGGTCTCACTAAAACAGTTAAATGCGTAACGAACTATTACATATCATACATAATATATTTTAATCCAACAATGATCTTATTATTATTTCGACACTCATAATCCCGTATTAACTTATGAACTAACGAGTCACTAGAAGAGGATAAACACTAGTTTACACACTAAATCTTCTTGAGGTATAAATAGAATAGAAATATGCTTTATTGTCATTGAAAATTGTACACTCTTATAGACAAAGTTTAAATCGTCAATATAAATAAATTGCATGATCTACCTTAGGATCTAATAAGTTTAATAAGTTTCAGTTTAAGTTGCTACATATGACACCCAAATATAGATAATAATACTACTTGTATATAAGGGTACTGTAATTTCTTAGTTTATGGTCTTTCAGATCGATAGGCTTTTGTCATTTTATGGAACTTGGGGAAAGATGTTGCGTTATGGTAGGGGAGCCCAAGCGGGGATTTTTGCGGTTACTCGAGCGCGTCAGATTAGCATATGGGGAGAAATCTGATACCCTGCAGTTGTACCTCTACCATAAATATATTGGCTCTTAACACAGGGGCGTTCGTTAAGGGGGGCCCGAAAAAAAAATCCATCCTTAAAAAAACTCGAAATTGTCAAATTAAGATAAGGTAAGTTAAGTACATGCAAAAGAGTGTATATTTCAAAAAATTTACGATTTGAGCCGGGCGTAAGGAAATGGGTGAGTCCCAAAGTTTCACAAGGAAAAAGCGAATATTTCGCGAAATGAATGACAGATCGAAAAACTAAAAAATATGTGCTCAATATTTTTTAAAATTCTATCGAATGATACCAAACACGTCTTCCCACGGAGAGGGGTGGGGGGTAAATTTAATATTTTAAATACGAATCCGCGATATTTCGCGAAATGAACATCAGATCGAAAAACTGTAAAATACACTTATTCAATATTTTTGAAAAATCTATCGAATGGCACCAAACACGACCCCACGGAGGTGGGGTGGGGGATTACTTTAAAATCTTAAATAGGAGCGAGCCCCCATTTTTATTGCAGATTTGAATTCCTTACGTAAAAATAATTAACTTTTATTCGAAACATTTTTTCGAATTATGGATAGATGGCGTTATAATCGGAAAAAACGATTGTTGGAAATGGAAAATTCAATTAAAAAATGGCAAGCGCCCACTAAAACGGAAAACTTTACTTAACTTTTTTTGGTTTTAGGACCTACTCTTCACAACCCAATAGATCCCCATAACGCTCGAGTGACTGCACATTTAGCATACTTTGCTCCCCTACTATTAGCAGTGTTTAATCTTAAACATTCAATTTTCATATTCGATATTAAACAATCTTTTTATCACCCCGTATATCACACTATCACACTAACGCAATTGTTATTATATTGCAAACATGTGTGGGCTATTTAATTAGTTTAATTATTGTAAATCATAAACAATATTTTTGACTAGGACACACTAATTGTGCTGACTAAATAAAATCCTTTGTTAATTAGACGCGTGGGCTGCCCCCAATACTAGGGCAGCTAAGAAAGAGCATACATTAGAATCATTCCTTCGAATCAGTTCAACCAGTCAAGATGTGCTTTTAAATACATTCCTTCGATTCACTTCAAACAATTAACATGCAGCACCATCAATGATTCTCAGTTCAACCATCATACGAAGCGGTCAGTAAAGTATCGTCATTAGGTCTCCCGGGAAGTTAGTGTCATTAACAGAAATAAATTATCATCTTGAATTTGGTGTTTCACTTAAAGGCGATAGATTCTGCAGCTGAGCTCGAAGATTATACAGCAGATTTAATTTGTAGAGGGAGATAGTTGTTTTTTGCTGAATATAATATAATATAGGTTGGTGCTGATACAGTTCTTCCACTCTATCTTCGCCCATGCATAAAATTTATCACGAATTACTTTTTATACTACTCTGCGTTCCGCAGTCATTTTGCAGTGTGGGCAGCATATCCCAATATAAAATTTATGGAACCTTGCAGCTCGGTGTTGCCGGTTTTAAGCAGACGAACTTAAAGTCCGTCTAAATAGAATATTCCAGAAGTCCAAAACATGTTGATTTGAAAATCTGTGGGTTTTATTATTTTTAAATAATTCATAGATAGGTACTATGAAACATATTTATACGATATTAAAGATATATCATTTGAATATTAATTATAATTAGCCTGTGATTAATATTATATTTAATAGTTATTTATGATATAAGTGTCAAAAGTACAATTTTAAGGCACGCATGTTAAAGTTTGCAGAATGAGCGAAGCGAATTCTGCAATTCACATGAGTGCCTTAAAAATGTATTTTTAACACGTGTACTTTGTACGCACGTAAGAAGTTATACTTCTATTATATGATTTCAACGAAATAAATATACTTTCAACAGGATATTTGTATTTACAGATTAAACTAATTTTTACTTACTACTTTCCAAAAATTTTTATTAAAACAATACTAAAAATAAAAAAAGTTAGATAATACACGGATTCGAACCTGGGACCTCTCGATCTCCGGTCGAACGCGCTACCACCGAGCTAAACTCCCTTTGCTTTGACAGCCTACAAGATTTCTCATACATACTGACAAATTTAATAGACTTAGGTCCGGTTTCACCAACAACAAATAAATCAATGAATAGTTATCCGTCGAATAAAATTTTTTAGACGTTTAAGTTTATATTTTGTTCCAATATAATTTTCATAATTTAAAGTTAAACTGGCGAATTTACTTTCTTCTAAATATTTACAGCCAGAATAACTTGCAAATTTACTAGAAGAGTAAGTATTTTTTTGACAAATACATAACATAAGTCTTATTTGGCGTTAGTAAAATGAAGAAATGTCAGTTTATTCATTGAATAACTTTAATAATAGAATAAACTACTATTTGTCGTTGGTGAAAACGGCTACAAGTGAGGTATAAAAATACTTTAAAATTTATTTAATATAAATATTAATATCTCTTGGTAACACTATTCTTCATAAGAGTCTGTACTGAAAGGTGAGCGTGGAACGCAGTATAGGTATCTTTTTTAGTCATAGAAACTAGTAGCGCAAAATTAAGCCGCTTGTCCATAGAAACCAAAATAAGTTAAACAAGGATAAACAATACGAGTCTTTGATACGAATTTTGACGTTTATCATTTTCAGTTACAACGACATTAGCGCATGTGTTGTGTTTATTGGAATTTATAACTTATTTTAGTTATAAACTAAAAGTCAAACAATTATTAGGAATGTACGTCATAGATTTGATGATATCATATCCCACCGGTACAAACTTGACGGATAGCAAATTAAACAAATTTTTCCACATATATTAGTTTTTTCGCTACCGTCAAGTTTAACAGGAAAGCGCTGTTGCCAAATAAAAAACATATTTATTTACCAAAGCAGCAACGGGCTACACTGTTTCTTCTTTGTCTTTAAGAGTGTGAAACAAACATATTATGTACTATAAGTGTCAAACTGGCATTGTCCTATAGAAGGTTATGTAAGATTTTTGTTTGTTTATTGTTTTTCTTCTTTTTTATGGCCTTTGGGAGTTGTGCCAGCTAGCAACATTTCTTGAAATTAACGCCTAACTAAACCTACCATACAACAAAACTATTACGAACCTAATCGACTAATCAATAGTAGGGGAGGAAAGCATGCTAAATTTGCAGTTACTCGAGCGCTATGGGGACCTATTAGGTTGTGAAGATTAGGTCCTAAAACCAAAAAAAAATAAGTAAAGTTTTTTATTTTAGTGGGGACTTTCCATTTCCAACAATCGTTTTTTCTGATTATAGCGCCATCTATCCATACTTCGAAAAAATGTCTCGAATAAAAGTGACTTATTTTTACGTAAGGAATCCAAATCTTTAATAAAAAATGGGGGCTCCCATTTAATATTTTAAAGTCACCCCCACCCCACCTCCGTGAGGGTCGTGTTTGGTGTCATTCGATAGATTTTTCAAATATATTGAATACTTGTATTTCGCAGTTTTTCGATCTGATGTTTATTTCGCGAAATATCGCGGGTTTCCTATTTAAAATTTTAAATTTACCCTCCAATCTTTCCGTGGGGGTCGTGTTTGGTATCATTCGGTAGATTGTTAAAAAATATTGAACACGTATTTTTTAGTTTTTGGAGCTGACGTTTATTTCTTGAAATATTCGCTTTTTTCTTGTAAAACTTTGTAACTCTCCCATTTCCTAACGTCCAGCTCAAACCGTCAGATTTTTGAAATATACACTGTTCTGTATGTACTTAACTAACCTTGTCTTAATCTGATGATTTCGAGTTTTTCTATTGATAAATTTTTTTTTTCGGAACCCCCGTAACGAACTCCCCTGGATTAAGATCCAATATATGTAGGGGTACATTTACAGGGTACAAGGTTTCTCCCCATGTCATAATCTGACGCGCTCAAGTAACTGCAAAGATCCCCGCTTTTAGGGATCTTAACCCTCTTTAACCTCTGAGACTGTAGCTTACCGGGGCATTCCGAAAAATTATGTAGCTTGAAGGATGTTTTATATTTAGTGTATCATGCCTGTGACCTAATAACATTGTTTAAGTGGATTTTTATGATTGTTTAATTTGTTATGCCACAAGATTTGGGCTACCGGTTTCAAGGCTTAGAATGTATGTTCCATCATCAGGCCCCAGTATAAAAGTATTTATTTAACAAAAACTACAAGCTAAAAACAACATGAAACAAACAAACAACTAAATCAAAACTAAAATTAGCAAACAACTAATACAATAATTAAGTGAGATATTATCAAAACAAATTAATTGAGATATTGACAGGTTAATTTATTATTGAATATGACAAAGGCTGTATTTCCGGTTTCGCTTTCATGTTTCATCCTTTTCATTAATTCTTTCCTCTAGTTAAGGTCCTCATTGGTATATTTTTCCTCCATACACACCCCTTGATCAATACCTTGAACTGCTTTTCTTTGCCTTTTCCAGTTCACTTTCAGCTCTTTGTAGCTACCTTTTTATACCTTCTCAATTTCCTTAACATTTTAAATGTTCACTGCCGAGTATTCCAGTTGTTTTCCTTTTACAAATTTTTTTGACAGTGGTGAGTGCTTGTGATTGCCCTCATTCTGTTTTTTATCTGATCCCTCTTGTTCGGGTGATATATGTCTAAATTAGATTATCTTTTAGAATTAACTTTTGGCTCTTTGTTGTTGGCAGTTTGATATGTACAGCTCTATTTTTGTCCCTTCTGCTTTCTTCATGCTTTTTCACTTCCTAGAGATCCTGCTCTCCATCAAAAATATAGCCAATGATCTCATCAGTCCCGTTTTCTTATTCGATAGGTCACTACATGTTTTCTGTTTCCCCAACTTTAACCCGTGGATAATAACATATTTCTGAAACAATTCGTATTCTATTATATTGATTGTTTCTTCCAATACTTATTGATTTCTTTTGTTTCTGTGCATCGAGTTTGTTTTTTAATTTTTGTTCTCATATTTCAACATACAGTGGAACCCCGATAAGTCGGCCCCCGATAACCCGGAAGTCCGGCTAACCCGGACCGATTTTCATCAGATAAACATTTTGATTTTCAGTACATATTTTGTATTTTGACAACGACACCCGATCTGAGCGTCGAAATGTTAATACAATTATTTTTTCAATTTAATTGTGGCTTATTTCCCATCAAAATAGTTAATTATCAGATAAACATTTCAACAATAAAAATGTATGTATGTAATATAATATTTGAGAGATAATGTGTATTTGTGTAATGTGAATTATACGATAGTAAAAATGACTCATGGCACACGCCGGCAGAAACAACAGGCACCTGTCTGTACTATTCCTTTATTTTTTATTTCAAACTGTGTTAGCATTGTTTAAGAAAGACTATTTAAAAAATTATTTTTAATCAATGGTCTTAGTTTTCACTGTTCTTAATACATAATAACAAAACATCGTTCCGATTGTGACTGTATGAATACAGTATTGTATTGTTCGCTTCCGTTTGCTTAGGTTTGTGTTTGCGTGTTTTTAGTAATTTAGATGTGTAGGTACTGTGCATATTTATATTATATTTCATGTTATTTCAATTCTAACGGAGTTTATCTGTAAGTATACCGTATTTTATTAATTTTTACCATATTCTCCGGCTAACCCGGATTTTCGATAACCCGGATCGGCCGCGGTCCCGATTAATCCGAGTTATCCAGGTTCCACTGTATATACTATTTCTAGGATTTTCGCTAGCGTTGCTTCGAAACACAATTTGAAAACACTTTTCACTCACTGAACACACAGCAGAAAACGTTCAATACAGCTCCAGATTTCGAGTTACGTGTCCGAGCTATTTGGGTGTTAATATTTACGTTGCCATAGTAGGGGAGGAAACTATACTAAATGTGCAGTTACTCGAGCGTTATGGGGATCTATTGGGTTGTGAAGAATAGGTCCTAAAACAAAAAAAAAGTTAAGAAAAGTTTTCCATTAAGTGGGGACTTTCCATTTTTTAACTTAATTTTTCATTTCCAACAATCGTTTTTTCCGATTATAACGCCTTCTATCCATAATTCTAAAAAATGTTTTGAATAAAAGTTACTTATTTTTACGCAATTAATCCAAATCTGCAATAAAAAATGGGGGCTCCTATTTAATACTTTAAAGTAACCCCCTCTCCACCTCCGTGGGGGGTCGTGTTTGGTGTCACTCGATAGATTTTTCAAAAATATTGAATACGTGTATTTTGCACTTTTTCGATCTGACGTTTATTTTAAATTTTCCCCCTACCCCTCTCCGTGGGGGTCAAGTTTAGTGTCGTTCGATGATGTTTAAAAAATATACAAGACGTATTTTTTAGCTTTTCGATCTGACACTCGCCCATTTCCGCTAAAACCGTCAGATTTTTGAAATATACACTGTTCTGCATGTACTTAACTTACCTTTTCATAATCTGACTATTTCGAGATTTTTTAAGGATAGATTTTTTCGGATCCCCTTAACGAACTCCCCTGTTATAAGATCCAATATATGGTAGGGGTACATTTACAGGGTACAATGTTTCTCCCAATGCCATAATCTGACGCGCTCGAGTAACTGCAAAAATCCCCGCTTGGGCTCCCCTACCACCAGGACCGTCCTGCAAAAATTAAAATTATCTGAATATAAACTATTATGTTAACTTACCAACTGGAATTCCACAATAATCCGCTTGCATTTGCATAAGATAATCGTTCTTCGTCATTCCTCCGTCGACTAGTAATTTCTGAAGTGGATATCTACAGTCTAACGCCATAGCTTCAAGAACATCTCTGACTTGAAAGCAAACTGCTTCAAGAGCTGCTTTTACGAAATGACCTGGTTTCGTTTCATCCGATATTCCACAAATTACACTAAAAATATAGATAAAAATAAAACTGGTAATTTCAATTCCCTGTAAATTTAAAAAAATACAAATTGAGACTAATTTGTTACCTAAGTGCCATTAAAAGAAGTGTGGTAAAACATCAGCCTCGTAGTTAATTGTTAATCATCAGTTAGCGAACGACTTAATCGAATCACCTTCGATGTCTGTCGCTTCACCTTTGATAATATCTACCGCAGTTCCAAATCGAACACCAGGAAAAGATCATTCCAGACCACGGCCTATAAGTTACAAACATAACGTACCACTACTAACTGTTATAGTAACACACCAAAGATATCACCAGAATAGTGATGGTTATTGTGATTTGAAATTTAATATAAACAATACTCCTCGACGGGATCGGTATATGGTAGGATTAGCTCGTCGAAATGTGCATATAACTGCACGTGAACTCTGTGGGGTCTTAGAAAATATTCACAACATTACTGTACGTGACCAAATTTTGAGGAATATATTACATGAAGCTGGTTTGCACACCAGAAGTCCATTGAGGATTCCCATGCTAGGCCATAGAAATCGTGGACTATGATTAAGGTATGGTGGGCACAACATGTGCATTGGGACTTATAAGAATGAATTTCTGTGTTATTCACAGATGAAGCTAGGTTTTGTCTCTATCCCCATACAAGAAGAATGAGAGTTTGGAGAGGACCTGGTCAACACAGTTAACACACTATAGTTTATTTTTTAACCAGGAGGAGTAAACTAAAAAGACAGATTCATTTTGAATATTTTTTCGAGATATTTGGCACATGTATTGGTAATATAATAAAGAATGTCGGTACAGAGCCCAATTTGAAAAATATATTAATATGTGAAAATTACTCTGTAATTAAATACAATATTAAAAAAACGAGCCTGTACCGCCATTAAGAAGAACAAAAAAATACACTTTCTTCAAATAAACTTTTTGGAACTACTAATGAAATAAAAAAAGAATGTGTGTACTTTGTACGTACGTAAGAAGTTATACTTCTATTATATGATTTCAACGAAATCAATATACTTTAAACAGTTTCTCTACTACTTTCCAAAAATTTTTATTAAAACAATACCAAAAATTAAAAAAATAAAAGAATAAAACACACACAAACACATTGAAAAATGCCACAAATGATTTCTGAACAATAATTGTTGCCAAAAATTTTAATTAAATACGTATTTTCTGAAAAAACTTATATAATAATATACTTACAATCATAAAATCTATAAAAAAAATAAAAAAATGATATAACTTGCATTGGGCTTGAACCTACTTCCCGTGTATCCCGCCGTACGAGAGTCGAAGCGATTTCAAACTGCACCACCTTCGCGTATACGTCATGTGGGAATATAAACAAACTGAACAACTTTTTGACATTTTGTTTATATGAATTTTTATTAGTTTGATTTTTGTCGAATTAAAATACAACAATATATAGAGTAAGAAAACGATACATTAGATGAAAATTTGTAGAAAGTTTGTTCGTAATCAGATTATGTAAATTAAAGCATTGCCTACTAGGGGTATAGCATAGCAAGTACTAGGTAAGTACATTATTTTTTTTTTACATTTTCCAAATAGGTATGAAGATAATGTTTTAATGGAATACAACTGAAACATTTAGAATTACATACCTGTGGCTTTTCAAAACTATTTAAAGTCACTATAATTATAAATTTGATTTTATTTCTGTCCTCACAACAATAAAAACTAATATATTATACAACATTTTTGTTTACCGATAACCTCCAAATTGAACAATTATTGACAGATCATTTCAACACCCAATCAGAGCCCGTATAAAGACTAATACCAAACTGTCGGTGTGCGCATGCGCGCAGATCAATATAAATTCACCCTCAATCTCAATCGCGCCTAAAGCAGTATAACTTCAAAAATTTTAGTAGTTCCAAAATGACACAAAATCTAGGCATCGGATAAAAAAGTTTATTTGAAGAAAGTGTATTTTTTTGTTCTTCTTAATGGCGGCACAGACTCGTTTTTTTAATATTGTATTTAATTACAGAGTAATTTCCACATATTAATATATTTTTCAAATTGGGCTCTGTACCGCCATTCTTTATTATATTACGAATACGTGTGCCAAATATCTCGAAAAAATATTCAAAATTACAGCCGCAATCTTGGAACGCGTTTTCGCTACCTGTTGATCGCTACTGTTTCCTCTTAAAAAACAAACAATAGTACACAAGAGAGACGCAGGGTGCTTGCCCATGAGCAGTCTATAAGTTATGATGTGGGAAATAATTTTTCATCATCCACATCTATCTTATATCGAATATATTGATCGTATCTTAGAACCTGCTGTCCTTCCATTTGCCACTGTTTGCAGGTCATGAGAAAGAGAAATGTGGGACGTAGGAGGGTTTCCTCGTTGCGAAATTTAAAGGAGTGGTACGGGTGCAGTTCGATACAATTGTTCAGAGTCGCAGCCAACAAAGTTAAGATTGCAGTAATGCAAGAAGAAGAGCAGGTCCTGAAATGCAGGACATGTAGGATAATGCAAGGCCACATACTGCTGCAAAAGTAAGAGATTGGTTTTATAATAAGGATTTTGCACTTATATCGTAGCCAGCACAATCACCCAATCTTAATCACATCGAGCATGTGTGGGAGCTGTTTTTAAGATATTTACACAGGAATTTATTGTAATTTATTTTAAGCATGTCAACGCGGTGTCAAGCTCTAATTAATGGTGCAGCAGGAAACTTAAAATTAAAAATTTCTATTAAGTACATTTGTGCCTTCTTAATTTTTCTTTAATTATGTATTTCATAAGATGCATTTATATACTCAGGCATTATAACGGTATGATACTTTTTAAAATCCAATCAAAACTGATGTATTCGCTGTGAGCTTCGCTGGTACCGCCAACTAGCGCAATACGATTGCAACTTCAGTAAATTTAATGAGAAAAGTATTACAAATAATAACAACGGAAAGAAGTAATTAGATTGTAATCGATGGTTAGTATCAGTAAGTAGAGAATTTATGATTCATTATGATTATTTTGTAAAGATTTTGCTTATCATTTTGACTGTAAAAAGTACATTGTTTACCTTCTTGCATCTTTCCTCCAATATGGAGCATATAAACCAGAAAAGGCAGGAACAAAAACAACTTCTCCCGTTTCATCTACTGACTGGGCTATTTCAGTTGATTCTGATACATCTTTTATGATGTGCAAATTATCACGTAACCATGTTATTGATATACCTAAAATATTCATGTTTTCAAAAAATGTTATTTTTATGAACAGCACAGTATAATCGAAGCAAATAAAAAATAAAACACCAATCCCAAAATAGTTACCTACCAGTTGTTGTCTGTATACAATAGTTTAAAAAAAAATTCGATAGACCTATTAAACCTAACAATAAAACACTGAAAACGTTTGTTTCCTATACTTCCACAAAATTTATTATAACTATGTGACTACAGCTGTTTCGGCAGAGTGCCTTTCTCAAGTGATTTAGTTTACTATGAGTTTGCCTTTTTAAAGTCTTTAACTGAAGAGGTTGAGGAGTTTTGTCTCGAGTTGGTAATTTAGAATTATATCTGTATTTTTTAATTTATTAATTTCCATAGATTCTTATAAAGATAGCTTAAGGCCTTTATTTTGAGTATGCAGAATTTGAAACTCTTCATTAAAAGAATGATTATGATCTAGAAGGTGAAGTGCGTATGTAGAATTGTCTGTTTTTCTATTGTTGAAAGCCCTTTTGTGTTCTGCTATCCGTTTGTCAAAGGTTCTGCCAGTTTGACCGATTAAGTTTTCGGACAGTCACCACAAGTTAGTTTGTAGACACCACTCTGTAGTTGTTTTCTCTTTCGGCTCTTATTGTTCTTAATATATTTGCTTAAGTTGTTGTTAGTTCTGAAAGCTGGTGTTATTCCTTTCTTTTTTATGTATCTGGCTATTTTTGTTGTTATCTTGCCAGTATATGTGATAGAGCAGAAGGAACTGGGTTCTTTCTATGGTGGTGGATAAACTGATTTCAGGGCTTTCTTATGGAGTTTTTGGTTTAAAATTTTATTAATTGTTTGTTCGTTATAGCCATGGTTTACTGCTATTTGTTTAACGATGTTCAGTTCTATTTCGAAGTTATTTTTTGAGATGGGAATTTCTGTCAGTCTATGTATCATGCTATGGTAGGCTGCTAATTTGTGTTGTGTGGGATGGGATGATGAATTGTGTATAGTTGTGCCAGTATGGGTAGGTTTATGATATACGGAAGAACTCATGTTTGTTGTGTAGTCTGGTAATTGTTACATCTAGAAAGTTTATGGACTTATTATGTTCTGTTTCTATTGTAAACTCAATATTACTATGAAGTGAATTAATGTATGATATAAATGTATGTATATCATAAACCCCATACTGACACAACTATACACAATTCATCATCCCATCCTACACAACACAAATTAGCAGCCTACCATAGCATGATACATAGACTGACAGAAATTCCCATGTCAAAAAATAACTTCGAAATAGAACTGAACATCATTAAACAAATAGCAGTAAACAATGGCTATAACGAACAAACAATTAATAAAATTTTAAACCAAAAACTCCATAAGAAAGCCCTGAAATTAGTCTATCCACCACCATAGAAAGAAGCCAGTTCCTTCTGCTCTATCAAATATACTGGCAAGATAACAACAAAAATAGCCAGACATAAAAAAGAAAGGAATAACACCAGCTTTCAGAACTAACAACAACTTAAGCAAATATATTAAGAACAATAAGAGCCGAAAGAGAAAACAGCTACAGAGTGGTGTCTACCACACAAAAACTTACATCGGTCAAACTGGCAGAACCTTTGACAAACGGATAGCAGAACATAAAAGGGCTTTCAACAATAGAAAAACAGACACTTCTACATACGCACTTCACCTTCTAGATCATAATCATTCTTTTAATGAAGAGTTTCAAATTCTGCATATTCAAAATAAAGACCTTAAGCTATCTTTATTAGAATCTATGGAAATTAATAAATTAAAAAATACAGATATAATTCTGAATGACCAACTCGAGACAAACAGCTCCCCACTCCTCAACCTCTTCAGTTAAAGACTTTAAAAAGGCAAACCCATAGTAAACTAAATCACTTGAGGAAGGTACTCTGCCGAAACAGCTGTAGTCACATAGTTATAATAAATTTTGTGGAAGTATAGAAAACAAACAGTTCAGTGTTTTATTGTTAGATAAAATGAACTTCCATCAAGTAACGATCGAATCCATCAATTATGTAAAGACCTATTAAAGCTAGGTATAGTCGAATAGAAAACCTATTTAGCCAAAATAGAAAATAAGACTGATTGAGATGGACAAGGCATGCGACTAGACGACATAACTCTTGAGGGTAATACATACCGGCAATAGCTACTGATCCTTCTAAGGCAAATACTGGTTTTGCTTTTTTTCCAAATTGGTAACCAACTGTAGTAAGTAATCCATGATTCGATCTCACTATCTAAAAAAGTACGGTCAATCTGATTTAACTATATCATATTATAAAATTATACTCACAGAATATCCAGTGTTATACAGTATAAAACAACCGGTACCATAAGTACTTTTCGCTTGGCCTGACTTCAAACACATCTGTCCGACTAGGGCGGCTTGCTGATCACCTAAAATCTAAACAAATTATTTTGGAACTGTTTATCGAGATTAATATTTTAATAATTTTTTTCGAAAAGTATTTTTTTTAAGTGGTAACTCCAAAATGGCATTTGAAATACAATCGTCGCAAAAGTATCGCATAAATGTATTACGTCTATGTAGAAGTTTTGATTAGTATCTCCTAAATTTTTTTGGAAATGCGACAGAATGAAACCTAGGAATATTTAACAGTAGTTTATTCTAGCAAAATGAAAAATCCAAAATTAACATGCCAAAAAAATTAAAATAAAAATTATTTAACAAAAATTCAAAGTACAAATCTATGAAATATGAAATTTCAAGGACAAATTGAATATTTTAGTATCTAGTATTACCAGCTCGGGCTCTAATAACGTTTCTCGTTCTCTGTGGTCTATTATCTACGATCTCCAAAGATTAACACACATAATCAATACAACAGCTAAAAAATACACAATATGATAATATCAGCAGAAAAAACCAAATGTATGACATCTAAATACCCACTACGATGTAAAATCGAAAATGATGGGAAAATAATAAAGCAGGAAGCAAGGTTTAGATATCTGGGAATAGACATAACCAGTTACGGAGATGTTGAAGAGGAAGTACGGAAACAAAGCTTAAAAGCAAGTACAACGGCGGGATCTCTTACTGAGACAATCTGGAAGAACAAACACCTAAGACAAGACACAAAAGTAAGAATCTATAAAGCAGCAATTAGACCTACATTAACATACACGGCGGAGACAAGACCTGACACATCTAAAACGAGACAACTACTAGAAACCACAGAGATGAAAATACTTCGACGAATATCGGGGAAAAGTCTGTTGGATAGGAAGAAAAGCGAAAACATAAGATCATGCAATGTAGAAGACATAAATGGATGGGTGACAAAACGGAAACAGGAGTGGAACGAACACATTAGTAGAATGGCAGAGGATAGGATAATACGAATAGCACGAGATAAGTCACCAAATGGACGAAGAAGTATTGGCAGATCAAGAAAAAGATAGTGCGATAATTTAAACAATTTAGGAGGCTAATATTGAAGAAGAAACAGGATTTAAAGCCTACATACAAGAAGGAAGAAGAAGAAGAAGTTCTCTGTGGAAGGCTTCTCATCAGAGATCGTATGTACTTCAAATCCAACTTTTCCCATTCTTCCGTTAAAGCATTTAACAGTTAATCAAGTATATATGGAGCGACGATACGGGCTTTTATGCGTCTTTCTAGGTAGTCCCAAACATGCTCAACTGGGTTTAGTTTGGAGAAACATAACAGCAGACCAGTTGCATCCTCTCCATCCGGACGATCACGTATCCTTCTTTCGGTTTAATTTCATACACTCGTAGCTTTCTATTGTAGATTCGTACAGCGGCCCTCCCAATCGTATCCACAAACCATCATCTTTTCTTAGCCGCTGTTGGGTTTGGCTCCGCCGTCACCAGCACGCCGATCTTCTTTTCTACGGCGGCAGCCTCGGCGAGATCATGTGCTAATCTCGCCGTTCCCACGTTCGTTTGAAGTACTCTCAGCTCTCGGATCTTGTTTACTGTGTTCGCCATTTCTTAGACTCGAACTTCTTTCACGCTCTCTTTCATAGTGCTTCAACTCGCGCGCTCTTCCTGGGACTAGTCCTTAGTGGTCCCTGCTTTCAATCAGTTGGTTGAACTTTGGACATCTTCTTGAGTTAGCCACATGTCCGGTAATATCGCAGTTGAGGCATCTGATTGTTTCTGCCTTGCATTCCGACGCTATGTGACCCTCTTTGCCGCATCGGAAGCAACATCCTCTTCTGTTCTGCCCTTTACAGTCCCATTGCTTGTGTCCAAAGGCTAGGCATCTCAAGCATCTCGGTATCTCTGTCCTTGCTTCTATGACTCGACAGGAGGTATAAGCTACCCTAATTCTTCTCATTCTTAGGATATTTTCGGCCGCGTCTTCGTCCACATCCACCACGGCACTCAGCATCCCTTTTACTCCGCCCCGTGTCTCGATCCAGGTCTTTACGATATCACATGCCCGCTCCTTACCTGCTATTTCTTCTATGTCATTTTGGATCACGTCCTCCGTTGTGTCGGGTGGGATTTCCTGCACCAAGATTCTTCTCTTTACGACGCCCCCTTTTGCCACTGCTCTCGACACACATGTGCTACCAGAGATGAGTTTCTTCACTTCCTCCGCCATTTCCCTTTCTCCACCCAGCTCCAGTGATATTCCTTGGTTTCTGGTCTGTCTGATCCTTTTTATGTCGATGGTCTTTCTTCCTGTGAGGTAATTTTTAACTTCTGTTATTAGGTCCGCAAATGATTTTTCTTTGTTTTTGCTGATGAGTACTACTCCACTTTGTTCTCTGGGCTTGGTGTTTATGTTTGCCCACCCTCTTCTAGCTTTTTTGCCTAGGAGCGTGATCGTCACACCCCTTCCTCTTGCAGCCCACTCCAGGATTCTCCTCGATGTCTCAACTCCTAGTGATGTTGGCTTGTGGATTCCTACTCTTTCTCTTCCTAGCTCCTCCATCTTCTGTACCAGTTTCCTGCATGTCTTGAGGAACTTCACCGACTCGAGTTCTTCCTTATTGTTTGGGAGAAGTTTGAATCCATATATCTCATTGTTAATCCACGTTCCATCTACATGAGCAGACATCGTGACTCTCACAGTTCCCAGGCCTCCATCCTCATCCACCTCAGCTGGAACGCCTGGTAGGTCAGGAAACATACCTTTCACCGTTTCCATGGCTTTGTTGTCCTCGTCGTTGTTGGTAACAAATACTGCCACGTCTGCTGCTATTTCAGAGATGTCCCCCTCTTTCACTACAGTTCTTTGGAAGACTTCTTCCGGCCAGTCCTCATTTAAGAACTCTGCTATTTCCTCGTACTCGCATATTGCCATTTTTTCCTTGATGGCGCCCACCCTCCTTTTAATGGCTTCTGGGTTCTCTACATCCACTTGAACACCCATTGTCGACGTTTTTCTTTACTTTCAAGGACTCCATGTTCGTCTGCACACCTCTGGATGTCGTGCAAACATACTTCCTTGAAACCTTTTCTTTCTCCTTGCTTTCCTCCACTTCCTCGGTATAATCGAACGACCGATTTCTTAGGTTGTCGACCTCCTGCTTTATGGCAACCCTTGTATTTGGCACCTCAGCCATGAGTTTTTTAAGGGCCGCTACACTATCCTGGAGGCGTTCCAACTTTGTTCTTGCATTGCAGTTGGGTGTTTGCTCCTCTTCCTCCGATTCATCAGCTGAACTGCTTTCGTTGTCAGAGCTGCTCCATTCCCCTTCTTCATCCTTTACGTATTCTTTCCCTTGACTCTTAGTTTTATTGTTTTCGTCCTTCTGTTTGTTCCCTTCTCCCTTTTTTCTCTTCCTACTCTCTTTCTTTCTTCTTCTCTCTTGGTTTGCTGTTTGCTCTTACTTCCCTTGTTTCCCCCTTATATTCTCTTTCTTTTCCCTTGCTTCTGTTTGCGCTGGTTCTAGATCCGGGTCTTCCGTTTTTTCCACTTCTCTTCTCCATCTTTTCTCTCCTTGAGTTTCGTCCCTTTCTTTTTCCCGCCTCTTCTGTTTTCTTTTTCGTCCCTGCTGCTCCTCTTCCGCCTTTTTGTTTTTCTTTTTTTGTCCCATCTTCCTTCCCACGAGATGGGTCGTGCTGATCGGTCCAGTGGGGCAGTGCGCCCTTGCCCCACCAAGGCTGTTTTCCCCTCGGGTTCGCCATCTCCCTTAGGCATCGCTTGTAACCCACTATGTTACCCCTGGGCCATGCACCCCTTTGGCACGATGGTGTTATACCTTGAGGTTGGGGTGGCGGTATATTAGGATGGTGCATAGCCGCAATCCCTATGCATATCCGTTTGTTTTCAGTGGTTTCCTCCACTGGTTTTTATATTCGTGGAGGTTTTCTCCTCGGGTATAGGTTTGGGTATCAGGACATGTATGTTGGGTAGGGGTGGGTGTCGTATGATAGTTGGGGGGTAATAACTATCACACAGGGGTTGAAGGACTACGGACAGCTACTCCAATTTGTCGCCTTTTACGATGAGCAGGAGAAGCTGTGGAGGTATTCTACTTGAGCGGCCCGCCTCCACACGGGGGAAACACTAATGACGGGATCACGTGAAACAAAAAATTCAAAAGAAATTTATTAGCTTATGAGTTTCTCGAGGTAACGCTGTCCAGCTTTTTTAGTTTGACAAATTTTTGACTTTTTGGTATCACTGAGAAGTCAAAACAACGAATTGTTTTGCAAAAAAAGGGTGAACATCAACATATTATATTTATTATTGTTAAACAAAAATTAAGCATAAAACAAAAAATATCTCGACAGCGTTACCTCACGAAATGTCTAAAGAAAATATATTCAAAATTTCAGGTGGATCGGTCAAGTAGTTTTTGAGTTACAATGTCCACCGCATTTGAAAAAAGCAGTTTAGAGAAAAACGTGTTATGTATTACATAACTGCTTTAATAACCTCTCAATTAAAACTCTTACCCCAGCTATAGGTACTCCACTCAATTTCATGTCCATAACTATAACTCCGTATATTTCCGAGGAACTTTTAATTTCTGGCAAGATTTTCATTGGAATTCCAAAAACGTCACACAATTTCTTATCCCATTTTAACGTTTCAATATTCATCAACATTGTCCTGGAAGCATTTGTGACATCTGTGATATGCATACCACAATCAACACCTCCAGTTAGATTCTAAAATAATTGAGAAAAAAAATGTATAAAAAGTTTCGAAATTCTAGGCACCAAATTCTACGGAATGATAATTAATTAAGTTTTAACATTATAGGTCTGGATCCCGCGTATGAAAAAAAAGTTGATTAATAGCAAGCTGAAAATTTGTTAATAGCTTAAGGGTGTCTAGTTGGACAAACTTTGATATATGGGAACACTGGAAAAGGGGAAGTTTTAATTGTGGAACAGGTTAAAAATTTGGAACGGTCAGACCACGAAAACGTCACATGTATTTTGTCCGATAGAACTTCCAATTGATTTGTTACCCTTTCATTAAACCCTCATGCAAAAATCAGGCTGCTATTTATCACCAAATGGGCATTATAATGAGTGGAACACGTAGAACATGTCAAATGACAGGAATTATGACAGGTGATAAATAGCAGTCTGATTTTGCATGAGAGTTTAATAAAAGGGTAACAAATCAAATGGAAATTCTGTCGGACAAAATACATGTGACGTTTTCGTGGTCTGACCGTTCCAAGTTTTTAACCTGTTCCACAATTAAAACTTCCGCTGTTCCAGTGTTCCCATATATCAAAGCTTGCCCGACTAGACACCCTTAAGCTGTTAACAAATTTTCAGCTTGCTATTAATCAACTTTTTTTCATACGCGGGATCCAGACCTATTGCCGCTGGGTTGTGATTATAGATAATTCATCAACTTATAAGATGTTTAAAGAAATAACACACTATGTTAGAAGCTGTAGAATACGCCTTCAGTATAAAACGTCGCAGCTGTAACCAGCAAGAAAAATGCAACCATTCACTCTAGAAAAACCTTGACATACTACCTTAATTGATTTCATGGGACCATTCCCAAGATCTACAAAGAATATTTTATTGACCGGCATCCAACACCGGTTTACAAAATGGGTTATCGTCTAATCCAGTGGTTCCCAACCTTTTATGTCTGGCGACCCACCTGATGTTTTTTAATTTTCGCGACCCATCCCTCACCCATGATGATAGAAAAAAATAAGGAACACTGTCACTGTACGCTACACAGCTACTGTAAGAGCCACGCAGCGACCCACTAGTGGGTCGCGACCCACCGGTTGGGAAACGCTGGTCTAACCGTTAAGATCACACCATTGAAATTTTCATTCCATCAAAAAATGTATGTTACATTTTTTTCCAAAGAAGAGCTGTAACGATTGCATCGCCAGCGCTTACCGCCGACTTGCCATCTCTCTAGGCACGCACTACCACCGACAACCTATCACTACCATCGATGTGCGCTGGAGATGTAACGTCGGCGACGATATAAAAGGCCGTTGCTCCTAACCCGGCAAACCGCCCTTCCCGTTGGGGACCAAGTATTGATTGATCGCTTTTAGTTCCTTGTCCGGATCGAGTAGAAATCGATTCTGCCACCTCTAACCTAGACTAAGTATTGATTAGTCTTTTCCAGCGTTCCCTTTTTAAACAATCCAAGCATCATACTGTGTATTATGTTTAACCACTCACATTTAAATAAAATATGCTTAACAATCTTTTTTATGAAGAGTACACTGTTTATTAGAAAAAGTTGTGTTAGTACATTCTTTCACGGTTTTTGCGGTAAATTTTAAAGAACCGCTTGGATTGAGATGAAATTTGGCATAGGCATAGCTAACATGTCAAAGAAAAAAAGTGATATTGTGCTGATGTGTGCTTTTACCCTGGGGGTGACTTTCACCCCTTCTTGGGGGTGAAAAATATATATCAAAAATAAGTCCGGAAATAGATAAACTGACTAATTTTAAGTAACTTTTGTTCTATAGAATTTTTTCGCCAAGTCAACACTTTTCGAGTTATTTGCGAGTGAATATGTTCATTTTTCAACAAAATAACCAGTTTTTAGACGGTTTTTCGCAAATAACTCAAAAAGTAAGTATTTTGTCGAAAAAAAAGAACGTTCTTAGGAAAAATATAGCCTGTGAAATAATAAAAAAATGGTGTACGCTTGAGGTCTCTGGACCTCATAGAACCAGAGTTATAGCCAATGAAAAATAGGTTCATATTCGCCAAATTTCAAATAGGCTATTTCAACGTGAAATATCCAAAAAATAAAGCACTTTTTGGGGAAAACCTATTATAACTTCTTTAAAGTGTTTAAAAAAATCTGTATTTCTGTGTTTATAAAAAGTTTCTAGCATCAAATTTAAACAAGTTACGCTCAAAATAAAGTTGCTCTCTTTTGTTTTGGCAAAAAAAAAATCGGGAAAATCACCCCCTATTGGCAACCTAACTGAAATTAATCTTTACCGCTCCACAAATTATGTAACTTAAGTTGTGTTTATATGATATGTAAGTTTCATTGACTCAAAGTGCTTATTTTTAAAAAAATTTTGTTTTAGAATAAAATTTTTAATTTTGAAAATATGCTTTTTTCAAAATAACTTAAAAATTGTTAGAGATACCAAAAATCTCAAAAAACAAAAAAGTCAGTATTACTTTTCTGAATATCTTGTATTTTTTGTTATTCTGTAAGACAAAAATTGATTAAGATTTGGTGTTTCTAAATTTGCATACACTCGTGATCAGTGACTCGTTCAAGCCCTTTTAACTACAGTTCTTGCAAAATAAGGCCTTTCAACCGATGAAACTTAAAGATCATATAAACAATACATACACAAGTAAAGAAACTTGTGAAGTGGTAACGATTAAGTTCATCTGAGATACTAATTAGGAGCTGATTTTCCCGATTTTTTACCAAAAAAATGCGACTAACTTTATTTTGAGCGTAACTTGTTTACTTTTGATGCTAGAAATTTTTTTTATAAAACAAAAATGAAACCTTTTTTAAATACTTTAAATAATTTGTAATAAGTTTTCCCCAAAAAGCGCTTCATTTTTTGGTTATTTCACGTTAAAGTATTCCATTTGGAATTTAAGGAATATGAAACTATTTTTCATTAGCTATAACTCTGCTTTTACCATGTTTTTTTCGATAAAATACTTACTTTTTGAGTTATTTGCGAAAAACCGTCTAAAAGCGCGGTTATTTTGTTGAAAAATGAACATATTCACTCGCAAATAACTCGAAAAGTATTGACTTAATGAAACAACTCTATAAAACAAAAGTTACTTAAAATTAGTCAATTTAACCATTTCCGGACTTACTTTGGACGTATATTTTTTCACCCTCCAGAAGGGGTGAAAGCCACCCCCATGGCAAAAGCACACATCGGCACAATATCACTTTTTTTCTTTGACTTGTTAGCTATGTGTATGCCAAATTTCATGTCATTCCAAGCGGTTGTTTAAAATTTAGAGGTTTTGCAATATTTTACCGTTAAAGAACGTACTATGTACTTTTATTGAAATTACGAATAAAAACATCATACAGTGCGTAAATCGTTTAGCTGGACATAGGGAACATACATTGTATATATTTAGATATATAAATACGTACATTGTATTATATTAAGATAATTGTGGCAACTTCTCTCTCTCAATGACAATATAGTTGCTAGAATTAAGGGGCATTAACCTCCAAATCGACAATTACTTTCGGGTGACACAAATAATGGGAACACTGTGTCTGTTTAATTTCGAAATTTTTAAATAAAAGATATTTTAAAAATTAAAGTAAAATTATTAATTCATCAGTCATAATCTTTGTTTTTGATTTATCTATGGACTGCCTTGCATTCAAAATCATTCATTCTATTCGTTGTAACAGCTCTATTGCACCAGAAACTCGTATTCGAACAGAAGCTTCAAGTAACACAGGTTAGCGCAGTTGTCACAATGATCTCAATGTATATTCCCTATGTCCAGCAGAACGATTTACGTACTGTATATATAAACACCATCAATAATTATAAGTTCGATAACTTACCCATATTAACCACGTATCAATATTTCCAAACAAACACCTATCTTCATCTATTGCTTTCTTAACTTCCGGAACATTATCCATCATCCATTTAATTTTAAGAGCACTAAAATATGTACTAACAGGAAGACCACATATATTTTGGAGAAAATCTTGTCGTCGCTTACCATGTTTTAATATTTCATCTACTGTACTAGACGTTCTCATATCCATCCATACTGAAAACAAAAATATTTACATCGAACAAAAATTCTATAAAAAAGGTACAAATAACCAATAAAAAAATAAAGATGTAATAAACTAATATATTACCTCATTAAACTAATATATTCGATTCGATTCTATTCCATTTATTTTATTTAATTATGTTTAAACTTATTTAATTTTATATATTGAACAATATTGTGAATACTGTGAACAATATTGTGAATACTGTGAACAATATTAAGAAATACTTAAAAGTTGAAGCTGAAATAAGTGAATTAAGATAGAAAGAAGTGATTAAGATAGGTAATAAAAAACTTAACGATATTCCAGGGGCCAGAATATTCATTGACGAAGACCTAACTTACCAGGAGCGTCGTATCCAGAAACTCAGGCCCAGCCCCAGAGGTGGGCGAACAGGGCGGTGAATTTAG
This sequence comes from Diabrotica virgifera virgifera, assembly GCF_917563875.1. Classification (NCBI taxonomy): domain Eukaryota; kingdom Metazoa; phylum Arthropoda; class Insecta; order Coleoptera; family Chrysomelidae; genus Diabrotica; species Diabrotica virgifera. The sequence continues at coordinate 104,770,699 of NC_065448.1, read as the reverse complement.
GGGCGGCAATTTTAAGAGGACAGCCAATTTTTGAAATTGAAGAAATAATACATTATGTTTTTAATATTATAAAAAATCAATATTATGAACAAGAGCATCAAAAATGCAACTGCAAAAACGAGAATTATTAAGTGAAACAATAACAATTGCAAGGTTTATTCGACGGGAAATCGACAACACTGCCTTCTTCATCGCATAATAATAGTGGGACCAGAACTAAATTAAATTCACTGAATTCACTTAAAATTAAATTTACTGAAAATGGATATAATAATTTGAAAAATCTGGCTGAAGCTTATTGCTAAGCTGGCAGAAGTTATTTTGCAAAAACTGAATGAACTGAAACTAAGAATACCTTTGGACGATATGAGAGGACAAGGGTATGATAATGGGGCAAACATAAAAGGAAAAAACTTTTTGTCCCATGTTCTAGCCATTCACTCAACTAAGTCGCGAACGATGCTGGTATAGTCTCACAGTTTGCAGATTCTTTCTTTTCCTTAGTCACAAAAATTTACAACTTTTTTTCACCATCTATTCATTGTTGGGCTATACTAAAAAATCATCTTTCTAGCATAACATTGAAACCTTTGTCCGAAACTATGTAGATGAGAACTATAGACGGAGAGCTAGAGGCGAGAAATCATCGTCATAAGTAATATGGAGTTTGGCATGTGAAATGTGTCTATTGTATATTGATAATTATAACCCCTTTCAGGCTGACACCTCAGTGGATACAGGAAGTAGCAATAAGGGATGAAAGGGGAAAGTTAGTGCAATCATTAAAGGTTTTCACCTCCTATTTTGTTAAACCTCCATCGATTTGCATGAAAATTGGTGACTAGTTAGAGCATACCTCAAGAAACAAAACTGATATGGTGCCAACGTGCGCTTTTACCCTGGGGGTGGATGCCACCCCTTCTTGGGGGGTGAAAACTATTTTATTAAAAATAACCCCACTAATCGATAGAGGGACAAATTTTAAGGAAAATTTGTTACTTCTAATTATTAAAATAAATCAATACTTTTTGAGTTATTAAAGATCAAAAATTTGAATTTTTCGTGAAATAAATGCAAGATGTAAAGCGGTTTTTCGTGAATAATTCAAAAACTGTAAGTTTTATCGAAATAGTTATGATTACCAAAATTGAAGATAATAAAAAATAAAAGAGATTTATTATTCGAAAAAAATTTGAGAATTAATAAAAAGTGAGTTATAGGTGATATAATGTATATTTTTTTCGGCTAGTACCCAAATCTAAGTATTCAAGCTCAAATAACGGGAAAACGGTGCATTTTATAAAATAACTGAACACTTGTCAAAGTACTCAAGAATACCTATCAAGTGAGCTCCAGATGAAGTTTATAACATCAAAGCTGAGCAAGTGATGATGAAAATAAGAGAACCCTTTCTAGTTTTTAGGAAAAAGTGAAAATAAAACATACGCTATTTATATATTTATTTTGAAATTTGTTAACAGAATAATTTTTAAAGGAATTTCGGGAATGAAGTTAGGATTATAATTTATTATCAAGTTCGATTTATTACAATTTAAATATAACAAATTAAAAATGCGAGCATTATTATAACGAAAACTTTGTTTTTTATGTATTTAAATTCCTAATATGGAAAATTGCTATTATGAAAAGTTGTTTAGAATGAAAAATTATGTTTAATGTGCAATTATATCCTACTATTTAAATATTGTGAGCTATAAAGGCACTTTACTGAGCGAATTTCTTGAGCGAAATTCATATTTTTTACACATCGACTAAAATCGATACAATTTTATATAATCTTATGTTTATGATTGCATCTTGGATTTTAGACCGTGCAGATCTTTTTATGAAGAATAATTTTTGTTCGTAAAATTAATAATAAAAGAGTTATAAATGAAAATGATAATTGGTAGGTATCTCTAATTTGAGAAAAAAATTAAATATTTTCTTTTTATTAGAAGAATGTAGATAATAGTTACATTATTATAATAATTATTAATTATTTAATTATAATAATAACAACTATTGCATATATTAAAACACAGTTTTTAATTCCAAACAATTTTTCGTAGTAACAATAATTTACAACAGTGTGAAAAAAGGTACTTTAATCTTGAGCGAAATTCATATTTTTTAAAATACCTCCTATAATGTAGATAAAATTTACTATCTGATGATTGGATCGTAGGTTTTAGACGATGCAGAACTGTTTATGAATTATAACATTATTTCGTAAAATTAAAAATAAAAAAGTGTACCATAATATATGTGTCCAACTTAAGTAGACACACTGTATATTATACAATATAATATACATAATACATAAATCATTGGGTAGACAGCACCAAAAAATTTGTAACCTGCCATTTAACATTACTTACATTAAAATTAATAAGTAATATTTATTTATTTGATATTTCAATTCTTTTACAGTTTATATGAAGTAATATATTTTTGAAATAATATGAAATTTTCATTAACATTTTTACGTACAGTGTCTCCATTGTAGAATTATCTCGCTATTTAAAATTGCTAAAAAATCATAAATTGCTCTCCCGAGATGCAACTTGTCTTTGAGGTTGGTTATCTCGAAGATGGTTTGAGATATCGAAATGCCGCTTAAAGATTTGGATTCAGGAGACAAAACTACATTGACATCGGTACATAAGCTCCAGATATTGCAGGGGTGGCAACGCAGGAACGAACGAACGGAGTTTGCTAATTTATAAACGAAATCAAAATTTTCGTTGAAAATACTATTTATTTTTCACTTTCGCTGTCACATTCACTAAAATCGCTATCATAATTATTTTCATCACTTTCGCTATTATGAATGTCATCATCAGCTTGCTCATCATCCATCGCATCGTCTGTTTCATTCTCAAAAATAATATCTCTAACAATCTCTGGCATTTGAGGCCCTTCAAACCATTTGAATTTATATGTGTTATCTTCAGCAAGTTCCCAACCATTTTGTTCAATAACCAGATCTGTTAAATTTTTTTTATAGGCGTTCAACCAAATACTTGTAATGTATCGTGCTCGTAAAAGATGTTGATATAGCTCATATTGAGATGGATATATTCAATACAAACGCCGACTTCGAAATGACAGTAGCAAGTACCTATACAATAGCGTCAATTTAAGAGCACATGCGTGAAGTTACGAATGATAAAAAGAACATATTATTATTAATTAAATGTATGTTACTAAAATATTATTTTTATATTATTTTGATATTTAATTGAATTTTTTCTATCGATATAAACTTAGTGGCGGTTCTAGCCAGGGGCAGGGGGGTAGCTGTCCCCCTTCAGTTTTTACAGTACTTTTGTACTATAATTTTCGTTAAAAGGGCACGTTATCTTGTTTATTCAGCGGTTGTGTTCCCTTGCGCCCCACTTTTTTTGATCTAGAACCGCCCCTGTATAAACTAAATATGTACAGAAACTGAGGGTGTCCAATAATGGGCACATTTGACATAATATTCAAATACATTTTTGCTATATTTTATATAAATGTCTTAAAACAATTTTAAAAACTTATATAAATAATATAATAATTAAGCTCCAAATTTTTGGAGCCTAAACTTTGGAAAATGTTTGTAGCATAATGTTTAATGGTATCAACTTTTCCGGGAGCTCGTTTGATACATATTTCTAAGTACTTTGACAAGTGTTCAGTAAATATATTTTATAAAATGCACCGTTTTCCCGTTATTTGAGCTTGAATACATAGATTTGGGTACTAGCCGAAAAAAAATATACATTCCATCACCTATAACTCACTTTTTATTAATTCTTAAAGGTTTTTCGAATAAGAAATCTCTTTTATTTTTTATTATCTTCAATTTTGGTAATCATAACTATTTTGATAAAACTTACAGTTTTTGAATTATTTACGAAAAACCGCTTTACATCATGCATTTATTTCACGAAAAATTCAAATCTTTGATCTTTAATAACTCAAAAAGTATTGATTTATTTTAATAATTAGAGGTAATAAATTTTGCTTAAAATTTGTCGCTCTATCGATTAGTGGGGTTATTTTTAATAAAATAGTTTTTACCTCTGAGAAGGGGTGGCATCCACCCCAGGATAAAAGCGCACGTTGGCACCATATCAGTTTTATTTCTTGAGGTATGCTCTAACTACTCACCAATTTTCATGTAAATCGATGGAGGTTTAACAAAATAGGAGGTGAAAACCTTTAATGACTGCGTTAACTTTCCCCTTTCATCCCTTATTGCTACTCCCTGTATCCACTGAGGTGTCAGCCTGAAAGGGGTCATAATTATCAACATACAATAGACACATTTCACATGCCAAACTCCATATTACTTATGACGATGATTTCTCGCCTCTAGCTCTTAGACTACTAGATGAGAATTGATTCAACTACTCCGATCAGATACCAAATTAAAGAAATCTACCTTAAAGAAATCTATGGTCTTGTAGAAATCACTGTCAATAAAACCAACGATAAAATGGTTGCTCATGAGGCAAGCTGTTTGGAAAATCAAATACATGATTTTACTTTTCATTGCTCTGTGGTAATAGGTATGGCATGACATTTTACTTCACATCAACGTAGTCAGCAAATCACTGCAGAGTATTGATATTAATTTGAGTGTATCAAGCTGTCAGTTTATTAGAAAAAAACAGAAATTCATTTTAAGTCTCTCAGAAGTGATTTAAAATTCCAGGACTATTTGACAGAGGCAAAAGAGTTCCATCAAAGTTAGAAATTGAAAACCCGAAAATCAGAAGCACACTAACATCAAGAAAGAGGAAAGTGAAAAGACAATTCGGCTAAGAGGCTTAAAATGAAAGAATGGACCTAGATCCAGAGACACGATATATATGTTGACTTTTATTTGTGATAGATTTCAGCAAATTAAGAGCCATGGAGAAATTTTTGAGTTTTTATACGACATAAACCAAATTAAGCATATGACTGCTAGTGATTTATCAGATAAATGTTTTAAGCTATGTGATGCTTTAACTTTTGATGAGTCAAAAGATCTAAATTATGCTGAAGATGCATTTAAAGTATTTTCCATGATTGTGAAGCCCAAGAATACACCTTTAGAGACACTGAAAATAATTAGAGAGTATGATTTTGATTTCGCACCCAACGTTAGTGTTGCTTTGAGGATTTTTGTAACCCTACCAGTGACAGTGGCGTCTAGAGAGGGAAGCTTTTTAAAGCTAAAATTAAAAAATTTAATATAATAATAGTAATGTAGTAAAATTTCATGAAAATATTGCAAATATATGTATTTTTAAGCGTGTATCGTTCAAGTACAGTGGAAAATGGCGTATTAAATAATTTAGCACAAAGCACACATCAATAAAAATACAATCGTGATTTAAGTTGGCGATCGCTGAACGAAGGTGGTGAGTCATGGGTCTACCAAAGGGGGGGGGGGCGCGGTCGCCAATATTGCCCAGGGCGGCAAAATCCCTAGGGCCGGGCCTGCGAGAAACTAATAAGGAACAAGCAAAACTAGAGCGAAATCAAGGTAAAAACGTCAAGGTGGCATACAAGAAGATAATAGTAAATAACAAGGTAAGGGTATGGAATAGGCAAAGCGAAACTTTAGAGAAGCAGCATTATCACAACAAAATCATGTATAAATCAAAAAACTGATAATTACCAGTAACGAACCAGGCAAAGAATCAAGGACAGAATCCATGTATTAGCGAAATAAACACTGTAGAAATAGTAAACAAGGAAAATCAAACAACAAACAAAAGTCAAAAAATCAACATTGGAACTTGGAATATTAGAAGTCTAGCTGGTAGACAAATTGAACTTGTTATGGAGTTCAAGCAGACTAATCTGAAACTACTTGCACTAACTAAAGTAAAGAAAACAGGGACAGGAGAGATGATCATTAATGATTGTACGTTAATGTACAGTGGAGTCGACAGTTCAAGATGGGCACAAGCGGGAGTAGGATGCCTAGTCAACAAAGATTTTGTTAATAATATAAAAAGTTGGGAAGCAATTAATGACGATTAATGATAATAAGAGCCGACCTAGACTGAGAGAACATTTGGACTATCATAATTGCTTATGGTTCTAATGAAAATGATAGTAAGAAAAATAAAAATGAGTGTTGGGGTAAGCTGCAGGAAATATATGAAAAAGTGCTAGTCCAATCCTGATAGGTGATTTAAATGTAAGCGTTGGTAAGGAAGCCCAAAAAAGCAATGACGTCATAGGTAAATTTGGAGAGACTACAAACAATATTAACGGTGACAGACTAATGGATTTTTGCAGATTAAACTGTCTAGTTATAATGAATACTTTCTTTCAGCATAAAGATATACACAAACATAAAATTCAAGATGTGAAAGTGACTAGAAATTCAGAATTAGGAAGAGACCATTTTCTAATTATTGGAAAAATAAAAGGAAAAGAGCAGAACACAAATAATACTAGAAATGCAAATATACAAGAAAAAGGATCTGTAAGAACACATAAATTAACCAATATTGAAGTGAGAAACAAGTTCAACAAAACCACTGACGAAAAATTCAAAGAAAAATGGATACAAAGAAAGACGATTTAACAACAGTGGACATTCTTCAAAGATATTATTTCCAATGCTGCTGGTGAAATTTGCGGATATACAATTATTACTGGTGGGTCAAAAAAAGGACTAGTTGGTGGAGCGAAGAGATTGAAATAGCTGTGAAAGAAAAGAAAGTAGCATGGAGAGCTTATTTAGAAAATAACAGTTCAAATATGTATCAGAAATACAAAGAAGCAAGGAAGCTTGTGAAAGAAAAAGTTAAAAAAGCTAAATCGGAAGAGTGGGACAGATTTGGAGAATAGATGGAGCAAGACAGTACAATCACTGAAGATCGATATGAGCTATTACCTCCGATTTCGTTGAACCTCCATTGATTTGCATGAAAATTGTTGAGTGGTTAGAGGATATATCAAGGAACAAAAAGGTGACATGGTGCCAACTTGCACTTTTACCCTAGGGGTGGATGCCACCCCTTCTCGGGGGGTGGAAATTATTTTCTTACAAAATAACCCCATCATTCGATAGAGGGACAAATTCTAAGCAAAATTTGTTATATAAAGTTATTAAAATAAATCAAAACTTTTTGAGTTGAAAAAACGATGAACCGATTTTTCATAAATAACTCAAAAGATTTTACAAAAAAGTTATTATTACCAAAATTTAGGCTAATAACAAATGAAATAAACTCCTTATGGTAGGTGAGCCCAAGTAGGTATTTTTGAAGTAACTCGAGCGCGTCAGATTATCATATGGTGAGAACCCTAGTACCCTGTAGATGTACCTACCTCTACCATACATCTGTATTGGCTCTAAACACAGGGGAGTTCGTTAAGGGGGGGGGGGGCGAAAAAAAATCTATCCTTAGAAAACTCGAAATAGTCAGATTACGATAAGGTAAGTTAAGTACATGCAAAACAGTGTATATTTCAATAATCTGACGATTTGGGCGGGGCGTAAGGAAATGGGTGAGTCACAAAGTTTTACAAGAAAAAAGCGAATTCATCGCAAAATGAACGATAGATCTAAAAACTAAAAAATACGTGCTAAATATTTGTCAAAAATCTATCGAATGATACCAAACACGACTGCCCACGGAGAGGGGTGGGGGGTAAATTTAAAATTTTAAATACGAATCCCGCGATATTTCGCTATATGAACATCAGATCGAAAAACTGAAAAATACACTTATTCAATATGTTTGAATAATCTATCGAATGGCTCCAAACACAACTCCCCACGGATGTGGGGTGAGGGTTACTTTAAAATTTTAAATAGGACCCCCATTTTTTATTGCAGATTCGGATTCCTTACGTAAAAATAAGTAATTTTATTTAAACATTTTTTCGAATTATGGGTGGGTAGATGGCGCTATAATCGGAAAAAACGATTGTTGGAAATGGAAAATTAAATTTAAAATGCCAAGTCCCCACTAAAACGGAAAACTTTACTTAACTTTTTCTGGTTTTAGACCCTACTCTTCACAACCCAATAGGTCCCCAAAGCGCTCGAGTGACTGCACATTTAGCATACTTTCCTCCCCTACTATTACTAGAACACCTTTTAATGTTAACTAAAAGTGAGTTATAGATAAATGAATGTGTATTTTTATTGGGTACATGGCGGGTACCCAAATTTAGTGTTCAAGCTGAAATAACGGGAAAATGATGCATTTTATAACATTACCTTATTAAACATTTGTCAAAGTACTTGGAAATATCTATCAAATGAGCCTCTGAACAAGTTGATAGCATTACAATTTATGCTCCAAAAATTTTTCAAAATTTATCTTTTAAAAATTTTTTCCAAAAAATGTTACTGTTATTTTTTAATTAACTCCAAAATTTTCTCGATATCATATTCACCTAAAAACCGTTTGAAAGTTAATTCCAAGGGCTATTAAACCACATTAAATTTAATCTTTTAAACCCCTTACTTTTTTAAAAATAAAATGTTAAATGGCCCCGCTTTCATGGTTCTCGCAGCAAAATTTAAGCTTTAAACGTTTCTATCTCGGTTATTTTTTACACTACAGAAATAGTAAAAAAGATAAAATATTTGATGCAGAAAAAACTAAAATTTGGTTGTATATCATTATTTACGTATAATGAATATTGAGTGTTTTTGGAGTTATTATCAAAAGAAAATGAACAATACGATGATTTTAAAAATTCTGATTCTTTTAAATTAAATCTTTTTTTCAAAAATATGCATTCCAAACCGATCAAAATTATTGAAATCATTACTTATGCTAATATAAAGAAATTCTTGTAAGGATTACTATAAATTTAAATTTTTGTGGAAATAGCGTATGTTTTATTTTTCAATTTTTGTCTAAAAAATTCGAAAGGGTCTTCGTATTTTCTTCTTAACTTGCTTAATTCTGATGCTATTAACTTCTTCTGGAGCTCATTTGATAGGTATTCTGAAGTACTTTGACAAGTGTTATGCAGGTATATTTTATAAAATGCACCGTTTTCCCGTTATTTAAGATTGAATACTTAGATTTGAGTACTCGTCGAAAAAAATATGAATTCAATCCCATAACTCATTTTGAATTAACATTAGTTTAGTTCTTTAAGTAAGGAGTGTTTTCAATTTGTTATTATCTTCAATTTTGGTAATAATAACTTTTTTTGTAAAAGTTGATAGTTTTTGAGTTATACGTGAAAATCAGCTTCAACATAAATATTTTTTTTTGCAAGAAAATAAAATATTTGATCTTTAATAACTCAAAAAGTTTTGATTTATTTTACAAATAACTTTATATAACAAATTTTGCTTAAAATTTGCCCCTCAATCGATTTATGGTATTACTTTTAATAAAATAATTTTCACCCCCCAGAAAGGGTGGCATCCACCCCCAGGGTAAAAGCGCAAGTTGGCGTTATGTCAACTTTGTTCCCTAAGGTATCCTCTAACTACTCACCAATTTTTATGAGAATCGATGAAGGTTCAACGAAATTGGAAGTGAAAACCTTCAGTGACTGCAATAAGTAGGGCAAACCAAAAATTGTTCTATAAAGGTCCGAAAAAAAAATGAGAGGTAAATCAGGTAGTACTTACTGTCGTGCAAATAAAAAATAAAAATGGTGAAATAATTACCCAACCACAAGATATAGTGAACAGATGGATTGAATATTTCAAAGAGTTACCTGAAGCAGATGAAACATGATGAAGAGGAACAAGAAAGAGATCATATATAGGACGGCGAGAAACGAGAGTAATGAAATAACATTGGAAGAATTACCGGAAGCCATCGCAAAAATGAAAAATGGTAAAGCGACAGGAATAGATAATATCAAGGCAGAATGGTTGAAATATATGGGGGAATCTGCATTACACTACTTACACAAATTACTGATAGCAATTTGGAAACAGAAGCGTATCCCGGAAGATTGGGTAACAGCAGTAATGGCTCCTCTATTTATGAAGGGTGATAAAAAGGAATGTTCAAATTATCGAGGTATTTCCATGCTGTGTCCCGGCCAAGGTTTATGAACGAATACTGGAGATGAGACTGAGAAAGAAAGTGGAACATCCACCACACGATGCACAAAGTGGTTTCCAAACGGGGCACAGTGTCCAAGATCATATCTGCACTATAAGACAAATAACAGAAAAATTCCTTAATTTTGACAAAGATATATACATGTATTTCATAGATATGCAAAAAGCCTCTGACAAGGTACCCAGATACCACATTTGGAAAGCGCTTGAACAGTTCGATGTTGGAGTAGAACTAATTGATGCAGTAAAATCTATGCACTGGAAGAGTTAGAACATTGTGCGAGCATTAAACTGTAAATCAAACAAATTTGATACTACACAAGGTGTAAGGCAAGGCGGAGTTTTAAGCCCACTGCTATTCATTATATACATGAATGAAGTAATAGAAAAATGCAGTAGACAGTCCCGAAAATTAGATTCAGGTTACTCTTCTTCTTCAAATGCAAATCCACTAATGGATGTTGGCGATCACATTTTCCATTAACTCTCTGTTTCTTGCAATGTGGATCAGTGATTGTATGTCGGTAATCCCTGTCCATTGCCTTATGTTTCGGAGCCAGGACATTTTCTTGCGTCCTATTCCTCTCTTGCCTTCAATTTTACCCTGGATTATAAGTTGAAGGAACTGGTATTTTTCGTTTCGCATGATGTGACCCAAATACGCCGTTTTTCTTTTCTTGATGTTTTCGAAAAGCTGACGTTCTTGGTTGATTCTTTTAAGGACATCCACATTTGTGACTTTCGCCGTCCATGGTATCTTTAGGATACGACGATAAAGCCACATTTCGAAGGCTTCTAATCTGTTTACATCCCTCGTTTTGAGTGTCCAGTCCTCTATGCCATATAGCAGCACCGACCACACGTAGCATTTAGTAAACCTTAGTCTCAGTGTAAGGTCGAACTCTGAGCAGCTCAGTACCTTCCTGAATTTTACGAAAGCTTGTCGAGCTTGCTCAATGCGACATTTTACTTCCCTGTCCGATGCCCAGTCTTCAAAAAGCCACGTTCCTAGGTATTTGAATTTGCTCACTCTCCCAATGGACTTAGTATTCAGTGTTATGGTGGAGTTTTCAAATGCATCCAAGTTTCTGGAGATGATCATGAATTTGGTCTTTTTGGTATTAATCTCTAATCCCATTCGCTTACTGTATTCTCCGATTATAGTGACAAGTTGTTGAAGATCTGCTATGTTGTCGCAAATTAAGACAGCATCATCAGCATATCGTATGTTGTTGATTAATACTCCATTCACTTTGATTCCCATCTCTGCATCTTCCAAAGACTCTTGAAATATGGCTTCCGAATAAATGTTAAATAAAAGAGGGGAAAGCACACATCCCTGCCGAACACCCCTTCTTATATGTATGGATTTGGATATAGAATTGTCTATTTTTAATTGTGCTGCCTGATACCAGTACAAGTTTTCAATGCATCTTATGTCTTTTTGGTCTATATCAAGCTTCTTGAGGATCTGCATTAACTTGTGATGTTGGACACGATCAAACGCTTTCTCGTAGTCTAGAAAGCACAGGAATACGTCCTTCCTCTGATCGTAACAATTTTGGACCAACACCTGTGTTGCTACTATTGCTTCTCTTGTTCCCAAACCTTGCCTAAACCCAAACTGAGAATCACTGATGTCCCATTCACATTCAGGTTACTATCGATTGAAAAGTATAACTCTAAGTGAATATGTATTTGCAGATGACATTGCATTGATAGCAAGTTCAGAGAAATCTTTACAAAGCAACCTAAATTTATGGACGAGTGAACTGGCAGACAAAGGAATGAAAATAAATTTAGCAAAGACCAAAACTCTACTTATATCCAAGACACCAAGAGAAATACATATAAACTTAGACGGAAATTTAGTAGAACAAGTGGAAGATTTTGAATATATAGGAACTATAATAGATGAAAACGAAAAAATGCAAAAGGAACTGAACAACAGAATTACGAAAACATCAAGACTATATCACTACCTGAATACAGGATTAAACCACCCTGAACCCAGTCAATAATAGAAAATTCTGAATGTAAGTATATCTAATTTTACCATAGAAAAACGTGTCGCATTATATCTTTCGGAAAGCTGAACAAAATCACCCCTACAGGGTTAAAACCACCCCGAAGCCAGTCAAGAATTGAAAATTCAAAATTCGGATTCCGCATTTAGTTTTAGTATAAAAACATGTACCGCTCAATTTTTTTCGAACAACTGAACAAATCAACCCCTATAAGTTTGAAACCACCCCAAACCTAGTCAATAATATCAAATTCGGGATCCATACTTAGTTTTACCATAAAAACATGTATCGCACTATTTTTAAAATTCGGGACTTATACCTACTTGAAATCAGCCCGAAACGATAGAGATAATTCGGGATCTGTACTTAGTTTACTAAGAAAGTAAAAATAAGACAGTGTATAAATATGTATATTAGGGTATAACGCAAGGATACCACTCGCTTCACGATTTTTGAATGACGCCAAATACGATTTTAGTCCCGTCAAAATTCCATACCGAGCGATAAGAAGTATTCACTTCGAAAGAGGGTTAGGTCGTCGGGTTTGCTCCCCGGCACCTGAAAAACTGACATAGCGGCACTTACTGAAATAAATAAAAAGGGTCAAGTAAACGAAATAATAGAAGAATATGTTTAGTTCTACAGCGGAGTCAATGAAGACCAAAGCGCACAAAAGGGAGTGTCCGTTGCAATAAGAAAAAAATATAATATGTCAAAGATTGGACAGCCATATATTAAGAATAATCAGTGTACATAGACAAGAAATTAAAAGGAAGAGATAATAATAATGCATAGTCAAAAAGAGGAACCTATTTACTGCCTTCATTGATTACAAGAAGGCCTTTGATTCAGTGCCGCATGAATGGCTTATCGATATATTGAGAATATATAATAAGTCGATGATAATAGTGACCTTTTTACAGCATATAATGACAGAGTGGAAGACTAGAATTCACCTTCAAATACTTGGTGAAAATAACATCGAAACTGAAAATATCGCAATCGGCGGGGGTCTTTTCCAAGGAGATTCGTTAAGTCCACTGTGGTTCTGTCTAGCTATGAACCCACTATCTCAGCTATTGAACTCCACTGACTCAGGTTTTAGCATCAAAAATAACAACAATGTGGTGGCGAAGCTTAATCATCTGTTGTATATGGATGATTTGAAATTAATGGTTTCCACTCGAAACCAACTAGATGAGATGCTAAGAACTGTACAATCCGTTTCAAATGACATTAGTATGCACTTCGGACTAGACAAGTGCCGTGTTTTAAATATAGTCAGAGGAAAAGTACAGCCCGGTGGATTCGATATGCAAAATGGCCAGAACGTCGAGGCCATGGGTGCAAATGATATGTATAAATATCTTGGAGTAAAGCAAGCGTGGAAAATTGACCATAAGCAAATGAAAACTGAGATAACAGCGGAGTTTATACGAAGAGTAAAACAGCTGCTTCGTTCACACCTTAACAGCAGAAATTTGTTTAAGGCACTAAACACCTACGCATGTTCCGCGCTTAGCTATTCGTTTGGCATTGTTAAGTGGACAAAAACGGACATAGAGAACCTTCAGCGAAAAGTAAGAACACACCTCACAAAGGTAAAAAAACACCACCCTAAAAGTGCAGTAGAAAGAACATTACCACGGAATCTAGGAGGAAGAGGACTTATGGATATAGGTGAGCAATTAGATAAACAAATTGCTAATTTAAGAAATTATTTTCAGTTGCAAGCTGAGACATCTACTCTACATACGCTACTTGCGCAGTAGATGACACAACACCGATCAAACCGAGGGAACCAGAAATGCGCATAAACCACCTCACTAAAGATGAAAAAATGCGCACTTGGATGGGTAAACCTCTGCACGGGCGACATCCCAATGAGGTCAGCCAAGACTATGTCGACAATACAGCGTCGAACTATTGGTTGACATCAGGAAAGATGTTCCCTGAAACGGAGGGTTCATTACTGGCCATTCAGGATCAGGTTATACCAACCAGAAATTACCTGAAATATATCATCAAAGACCCTCAGGTTCAAAACGACAGATGCCGATATGGATGTCAAGCCCAAGAAACCATCCAACATCTTACAGGGGGCTGCCAGGCATTTGCTGCAACTGAATACAAGGAACGGCATGACGCAGTGGAAAAAATCCTTTATCAAGAGATAGCTATCAAGCTATGACTTCTCCAAACGGACCATCTCCCGTATTATCAATACGTCCCTGAGAGTATGCTTGAGGATGGCAACTACAATCTATACTGGGACCGCACTGTGGTCACAGACCAAACAGTGGCACATAATAGACCAGATCTCGTACTAGTTAATAAATTAACAAAACAAACAACACTAATTGATGTGGCGATACCTAACAACAATAATCTACGTAGTAAATTTAGTGAAAAAATCGCCAAGTACAGAGATCTGGAAATTCAAATACGAAGGCAATGGAGAATGCAAAGTACCCAGACGATACCGATTATCATGTCTACTACTGGAGTCATTCCGAAGACCCTCCTCGAAAGCATAAAAAAGCTGGGTCTGAATGAACATCTTTATAAGACCATGCAGAAAGCTGTACTACTCGCGACGGCCAGAAGTGTACGAAAATTTTTGGGAGATACACCTGCATTCCAAGTCACCTAGGGCTCGATAACACGGACAGAGTCCCACCAGAGCTCAATCCTTTTTATACCGTTGGAGTAGGTATCTGAGATGAGTCAATTGTTCCCTTATAGAGGAAGTGTGAGTCGTATGGCTAAATCTGGATGCATAGTCATAATGGGAGTGAGTATATACCCTCATCGATGACAGAGACGGAGAAGAAAAAGATCAGTTCGAAGAAACGTAAACAGTTGGAAATTAATTATGTTGATGGGAGACGCTAATGCAAGAATTGGAAGAAAGCATACTAACCAAATAGTAGGTTTATACGGTGAAAATTTCTTGAATGAGAATGGAACGAGACTGATTGACTCGTGTGACGTGTGACCAGTATCCGTTAAGAATATGAAATGATTTTTTTTAGACATAAATATACATACATATATACAAAACCAGTTTCCAATAAAAAATCAATAATAGACTATGTTATTGTTCATCATCATCATCATCCTCCTCCACCACCAGCTCTTTGCGTCCACTGCTGGACATAGGCCTCCCTCATTTTTGTCCATTGTGCTCTATTTTGAGCACTTTGCATTAAATTTCTAGACATTTTCTTGAGATCGTCAGTCCAACGAGTAGGTGGTCTTCCTCTATTTCTTTTGTCTAATCTTGGCCTCCACTCAAGTAATCTCTTCGTCCAACTCCCATCACTGATTCGGGCGACGTGTCCGGCCCAGTTTCATTTCAGGGTGGCAATTCGGGAAATTACATCGGTAACTCCTGTTCTTCGTCTTAAGTCTTCATTTCTAACTCGGTGACGAAGCGATATACTCAGCATTGACCTTTCCATTTTCCTCTGGGCTATTTGCAGCATTTTAAAAGTTGTAGCTGTCAATGTCAAAGTTTCGGCACCATAAGTCATCACAAGCAACACTGTTTGTTTTGCTTGTTTTACGTTTTAAAGAAACTGGTATATCGCTTTTAAAGATGTCTTTGAGTTTTCCATAGGCTGCCCATGCTAGGTTTATTCTTCTTCGTAGTTCGCATGTTTGGTTGTCTCTAGTAATCTTTATTTCGTGTCCAAGTTATATGTATTTTCCCACTAGCTCTACTTCGTTGTCCCCAATATTGATATTTCCGCTAGGTACTAGGTTTGTCATGAATTTTGTTTTGGAGATGTTTATTTTAAGATCTGCACTGGCACACACTAACTGAAGTTCATGTAGCATTGTACATATCTCCTTAAAGTTGTCAGAGAATAAATCTATGTCGTCTGCGAATTTTAAATTTGGTAATCTTCTACCGTCAATATTCAGGTCTCGCTCTTCCCAGTTACGTTTTTTACAAGCATATTCTAGTACTGCTGTAAACAATTTAGGCGATAAGGTATCGCCCTGTCGGACTCCTCTGCCGATTGGAATATGGTCCGTGTTATTATATAGTTTCACCGACATAGTTGCGTTCTTGTATGTATTGTAAATTAACCTTGTGTATCGGTAGTCAATGCGGCACGTTTTTAGTACTTCCAGAATTTTGTCAAATTCTACCGTGTCAAAGGCTTTATGGAAATCTACAAAAGCCAAAACGAGTGGTCGATTGTATTCGATAGTCTTTTCTATTACCGTTTTAATGCTCTGAAGGTGATCATTTGTTCCAAAACCGGTACGAAATCCCGCTTGCTCCATTGGCTGGTAAAAATCAAGTTTTTTCTCAAGGCGATTCGTTACTATTCTTGTAAGGAGTTTGTATAAGTGACTAAGAAGGCTTATAGGTCTGTAATTTTCTAATTTATGGAATTGTTAGACAAGAGTAATGATTAAGGTCGAAGGAATGAGAGTATATAGAAGAGCCACCTGTGGATCAGATCACCATTTGGTGAGATCAAAAATATACATAAGAAATAACGATAACAACAGTCTAATAAAAATAAAAGAGTAGCCAACACACATACACTGGCAGGATATCTCAATAGCAGTATAAGCGAAAAAGACATATTAACACTGAGAAATTAACAACTTACATTCATATGCATCAGAAACAAGAACTGACACAGCCACAGCAAAGAAAGAAAAATATTAAGGAGCATATTATTTGACGAGTTATCAAACTGGTTCTATAGAGCAGACGATATAATTTTGAACTCTATATATCTAACTTGTAGTAGATATTCTCTTTAAAAGCTCCTAAACGTAATGCAGTGAAAGACTAATAACTATAACGTCTAAGTGAAATTTGGAAAATAGAAAAACAGGAAATATACGATAACGTCTGAGTGAAATAACTATAACGTCTGAGTGAAAATAGGAAATAAAACAGTGAAAGATATTGTAGAAGCATTTAGTTAAAAGAATGGAATAAACGAGGAGATAATAATGTTGTTAAGAAAAATAATTGGTAACTAATAACACATATTATGGCCTAAAAACCAGAAGGTTATATACATGGAAATCTCCATAAGACAACAAACAACACAGGTAGAGATCAAACTGATTATATATCATGATAAATTAACAATTCCAAAACAGCATTAAAAGAGTAGCCGCTAACCCTGAGGCATTGACTGAGACATTGGCTCTTATTAAAATTCAATAAGTAGAACATTGTACAATATTACCTATAGCATTACATAAAGGCTGTCCAGTATTTTTATCCCACAAAACAGTTGTCTCCCTTTGATTAGTTATTCCAACACTTACAATATCTGCATAATCAATATTTAATTTTTGTAAATTATCACAAGTAACTTCTATAGTTTCTTTTACAGCATGAAGGATAACCATGGGATCTTGTTCAAACCATCCTTCTTTAGGTACAATGGAAGGAATGTCTACCTGATGGTAAGTAAGGACTTCTGCTGTTTTGGAAGCAAATACCTAAAAATACAGTAAGATTTCTGTTTGATTTTGTTAAATATTTCAACTTTTTTAACGGATAATATAAAGCCACCGAACAAAAAATGAAATTAGAACAAGACTTGCAATAAGCCTTTTTGGGGTTGACAGGTTAGTTACTCCAAAAAAATTACATATAATAAAACTTTTTGTTTATAATATCCTGAATTTTTAAAAACAAACATTTGAAAAACCAATTTACGCTCTCTCGGTTACTTTTAAACATACATATATTGGAGAAATATTTGTCCATATAATACATAAATTGTTTAAAATTCAGCCAATTTTAAATTGTTTGTGTAAAACGTCAGTTTACATACTTCAAAAGAACATAAGCGTTGATGAACCTTTGATTGCTTGGAAAGGCAATATGCTTTTGGCGCTTTCACATTCACTTCTTGGTAAAGGTTATTGTTTGGTTTTGGGCAATTATTATACAAGCTGTGATCTCAGTGACAAACTATTGAAGCAAAAGACTGTGTGCACTTCAACCATGAGAGTAAATAGAAAAGAGCTACCACCAGAAGTTAAAAACAAAAAATTAACAAAGGGTGAATGTATCGCAATGTTTAGAAAGAAACAAATGATTTTAAAGTGACAAGATAATAATGACATAGTAATGGTTACCTCCATCCATGACGATAGTGTTCAAGCAATGTGATAGACAAGCCGAAAGGTATTGTGGATTATAACAAGAATATGGGGAGTGGATTTAAAAAGTGATAACTTCAGTTTGAGTTTTTATTGATCTGCTAAGAAGAGATTAAAGAAATATTACATGAAAGCTTTTCGCCATTTTCTGGATATTGCCATATTTAATACATATTATCAAGTTTATAAGAAACTTGGAAGCAGAAAAAGGCTGCATTTCAAGATTAATCTCGGTGAAATGATACTAGAAAAATATGCCAATGTATAATTCCAACTGTTGACAATTGTTTAACAGACCTTCTCGACTAACATAGCCACATTTCCAGATGTTATTCTGCCAAGAGATCCTCTTTCAAGAAATAATATGTAGCCAGCGTGTACCAGACCAGTGGAGGACGAGTATAACAATACCTATACACAAGAGAGGAAACAGCAAAGACCCTAGCAACTACCGTACCATCACCTTGCTGAGCACAACTCTTAACAAAAATACTTGCCAATAAAATAAATGAATAATACACAATTAGTGAGGAACAACAAGGTTTTTGGAAAAATAGGTCCACAATAGACGCCATATTCATAGCCAGACAAATTGCTGAGAAAGCACTGGAATATACCTGCATTTATGTGCTTTATAGATCTGACTAAGGCCTTCGATTGTGTAAGATTGGAAGATTGCTAAAGGAGAAAAATCAGCCCAACAAGATGATAAGGATAATTAAATACATTAATACGAAGAACAAAACCAGAATAAAAGTTGAGAATGAACTAACATCGGAAGTAGAAATCAACTCGGGAATCAGACAAGGGGATAGCTTGAACCCATTGCTTTTTAGTTTAGTCATGGACAAAATCCTAGAAAACATTAAAGGTACTGGAAAAGGATATAAGATGGAGGAAAAACAAATAAAAATCCTCTGTTATGCTGACGACGCAATCTTAATCTCCGATAACGAGGATAACCTACAGCGAATGGCACAAACTTTCAATACAGTGGCGAAGAACTACAACATGAACATATCAACAGCCAAGACAAAATCCCTGGTAGTGTCACGGGAACCCATAAGATGCAAATTAGTAATTAAGAACGAACTAACTGAACAAGTCCCGAGATTCCAATATCTGGGAATCGAAATATGTAGTTATGGAGATGTTAAAGAGAGCGTCCGAAAGCAAACAAATAAAGCCAATTACGTGTCAGGATGTCTGAGGGATGTCATCTGGAGAAACAAAGATATGAGGCTGGAAGGGAAAGTACGCATATACAAATCATGTGTAAGACTGATCATGACGTACGCGATAGAAACAAGATGTCACACAGCAGAAACCAAGAGGATACTGAGAACATCAGAAATGAGAACGCTGAGGTCAATAACTGGGAAAACACTGAGAGACAGAATACCGAACGACAGAATAAGAGATCTCTGTAACATACAAGATATAGTACTGTGGGGTAGACAGAGACGACGAGGGTGGAATCAGCATGTGACGAGAATGAACAGCGAGAAAATAGCCCGTATAGCCAGGGATTCTAAGCCAACAGGCAAGAGACCAATAGGAAGGTTCTTTAAAAGGTGGCGAGATAGCTGGCAGTCAACATCACAGCTACGAATACAAGCTCAAAATCGGTAAGGAACAGGCCAAGAGGCCTATTATAAGAAGAAGAAGAAGAAGAAGATTCTGCCAACAACCAAACAAAACCCAACAAAGCGTTGCACACTGTATAACGCTCAAGGCATTCGTAAAGAATCCCTGTACTGATGCCATGACTGCACTGTAGGATTTTATGTCATTACGATTTAATGCTGTTACAATCATTTTTATTTATATGTTTATAATAAAATCATCATCATCAACAGTTATCCCATCTATTGTGGTACCTATGTAAGCCTCCCTTAGATTCCATTCCTCCATTCATTTCCATTCGTTTTGTCTATTTTTGCTTTCATTAGTGGTTGGTGTTATCGCTTGATGTTATCAGTCCACCTCTACTTCCCTTACTTGCTCTTGGTCGCCATTCAAGAATCTGCTTCATCCAATGGTTGTCTTCCAATCTGATATTATAATGTTAACTGCATATGGACGATTTCGTCTTTTTGTAACTTTGTCTCCATCCTCAGGTTCAAACTGTAGTTCCAATCTTTTAATAACCTTTCAGTCCCATTCTCTGTACCACACACCAAGCCTATCTCATCATCCCAAGAGTATCTCACTGACTTTACCCACTGTTTATGAAATACAAGCTTAACAATGATTTTACAGGTCTTTTCTTTAATGTTTTTCATACCCTGTGACTACATAATTATGACATAATTAGCCCTGTGATGGATGACCGAAGTTATCGTTAACGTAAAGTTATCTTGTAGTTATGTTATAACCATCGAATTGGTGTAATGTATCATACTTAACTTAACTATTTGCGTTATTTCTTGACAGTTCTTGAGTTATCTGGTCACTTTATAACGCGACGTTAAACCTAAAGTTATGAGATAACTCTGTAGATATGCAAGGTTAGGTTCATCTTTTGACTTGTTTTTAGACAGAAATCAAGTGAATTTAGAAGCTAGTAATTTAATAATTAAGAATAGAAGGGTAATACAATTTTAAAAATTATACAAAAATCAAATCGAGCGATATAAGTTGAAATTTTATTTTAAGTACCTACTGAGCTTTCTATCCATAGTTGCCAGATGATATTTTATAAATCCCCCACTTGGAAACTGAAATTCCCTGAAATTGAAGCTCAAATACCCCAAAGCCCCAAATTTAAATTGTTGCCGCATTTTAATAAATTATTAGTCAAATGAAGAGAACAGTAAAGCAAAATTCATACTACAATATCAACGAGGGCCATGGAAATAATTCATAGTTCCTATCGTCTTCGATTATATGGGAGTATAATATACAGTTCTATGTACATTCGCAAATTTAATTTACCATGACCCCTTAAAATCATCCATAATTTTCCGCCCCCAAAAAATCCCACTACAATTTCGGCTTAGAAAAATTTCAATAGACGCTTTCAAATTAACCCAAAATTTTGGGAAAATACACCAATCTGGCAACCCTGTTTCCATCTACCGTTTGAAAGCAACTTAGAAACACCAACGAACCAAAACAGCTGTTTGCTGTTCGGTCATCGGCGGTAGCCGACGACGGGTATGTTCGGAACAATCTCTCGCGCTCACTCCAACTTGTACTATTTGTACATAAGGTTCTCTTTGTTACTTCAAAATTTGTTCCTCAAAACTTCTTTCTAATATAACGTTGATGATATAACTATCTCATAACTGCGAGCGATACATCACACCAAATTTTACCTATATAGTTATGGATGGGCACGTTATTCCTGAGAGTTATCTTAACTTTAACTCAAACGTTAAACTTAACGTCGGTCATCCATCACATGACTGAATATGACTCATTAAAAAAATAATAAGAAGTGTAAACATTCAAGCAGAAGGAAAACCACAAAAACTTTAAAGCTTTTATAGGCAAAAAATAAATGGAACATTTTAAGATATTCTCATTTAAGGCACATATTATCCACTATGTTCGTGAACCTCTTGCGCTCTACGCTCGCTGCAACTGCTCCAATAGATATGCATGTGCTCATCTATATACAGAGTGTTTGGTAAAGCATGGGCCATAGCTTAACCTTAGATTCCTGAGGTTAAAATAGGTTCATTTAAGCTAACTTACCTTAGTACGAAAGTTGATAATAATTGAAATAAATAAAAAAATTAAAGGCAAAGTTAAGCTTTTATTTTATTTATTCTTAAATATTTCCTAACAGGAATGGGATAATAACACGAAGTTTGGTAATCGGGTTTTTTTTGGATGAGAAATCAAAATTCCTCACGAAAAATGATGTATTACCCAGAGGGCGCCACGTACGCCTTTCAGCGCTCATTTAATAGGTTAAATTTTTTTTATTCAGACATTTTTTATGACAGCCATGGCATTAAGGCTATCTGCTCCCGGTGAGGGTGGTTATCCCTTATCCGAGGGGTGGAATAATTGATACGATTGAGTTGTTTTATTTACACTCGCATGAGCATAAGCTGGTAGCACCGCACCCAAAGAACGTCTCGTGAAGAAAAAGAGACACTATCTTTAATGTGGAAATATTACGTCTGATCACAAAATAGAATGACGAATGTCTAATATAATAATAAGAATTCCCTTGTTATAGTTTTGCTGTTTATATATTTAGAAATGCCTATTCAGCATCGACCATGAAAAGTGTTTATAATTGACTCTGCAATTATTAGTGAATCGTGATCTAGGATAACAATATTTATATAATCGAATGAAGGTTGTAATGTTGTTATGATGACATAAATAACTGAAAGTAATTATCGTAGATAATTACAGGGTGTTTTTAAGATATATCTACTGAGTACAGATGAATTCTTGTACACCTTCCCTTTTTAGGAATTTTCCGACTACGGGGAGGGAAATTTGCAAGTCGTGCTACCAACCCATACTGTGTTGTAATCAATACAAAAATTTATTTTATATACAAACTTCCTAAGCCTACGCAAATACATAAATAATATAAAATGTTCGTTTAACAACATTGTTTCGTAACACTTGTCACTCACTGTGTTTTCGGATTGTAAGCATATAATCTATTCTTATGTATTTCCTTGATTTTATTGTTTTCTATTCTGATTTTACAATTAACGCTATTTACTTCTGTTATCGTGAAAGGACCTACATAAAGACTATCAAACTTACCATTCTCTTCCCTTTTTACAAGGACTAGGTCTCCTATTTTAAAGTGTTGTGGTGTTGCTTTGAGCTTATTCTTTTCTTGCCGCTCTTTTTTGTGTTTTAACAAGAAGGTTCTGGCTCTCTCGTGTGCGCTTTGTAGTTTGTATCGTAACTCATTGTAGTAGGCATCTATATTGTAACATGGTTGAATCTCATGTGTAAGGTCTTCCGGTATGTTAACCTTCCTGCCATATAACAGTTCGAACGGTGTGTATCCATGATACGCGTTAGGGGTTGTATTGTAGCAGTATGTGAACATTCTGCAACACACATCCCAATTTTCTCTGTCTTCGTCTATGAATGCTCTTACGTACTCGTTCAACGTTCTGTGTAGTTTTTCGCAACTTCCAATGGACTGTGGGTGGTATGCCGTTGAAAAGTTGTGTTCTATTTTTAATAGCTTTGTTAATTCCTGCATTACTTCGTTCTTATACTCTGTGCCTTGGTCTGTTCTTATTTGCTTCATGAGTCCGTATGTTGGTATGAAATGATCAAAGATTCCTCTTGCTATTGTCTCTGCTTCTTTATTGCACACTGGTATGCTGACCGCGTATTTTGTCAGTTCACACAACATTGTGATACAGTATTTATTACCTTCATTACTTCTCGTGAATGGACCTATTGTATCTATGTATACTATGTCCCATGGTTTGGAAGATGTGTCCGATATCACGGACTCTTCGACATGTGTTCTTTTCGGTTTGTTAATTTGACATTTGTGGCATTGTTTTACGTATTTTCTTACGTCTTTTTCCAAATTTTTCCATCGGAATCTTGCCTTTAGCTTCTTAATTAGTCTGTTATTCCCTACGTGTCCTCCGAACATCGGGTGATTATGGTATTCTCCTATTAATCTGTGTTTTTCTTTGTCATCTTTTATTGTTTCTGGTACTTCACATATGTACATTTCTATATTCTTCAATTTTTTATTTCCTTCTTTAATAAATTCATCAATTGTGCACATTTTAAAAATAATATCATTTACGTATATTTTTACTTTACGTACTGCATTCTCTACCGCCAGCTTATCAAGCTGTACCAACGCTTGGTTTAAATCGAAACGATTCAATCCTGTGGCTATGCTTTTGCTGCATTTTATTTTGTTTTTGGCCCTAATGCTCAGTCTTGGTGAGATTAGTTCTGCTCCAAAGGACAAAATTGGTAGTCTATGCGCCTCTAAATTATTTAGTACCTTCCTTACTGTCTGTTTGGTGGCTTCTGGCTGTAGTGCGAGTTCACTTTCAGCCTTTGTTTGTCTTGCTTCTTTCTCCTTTTCTTTTGCTTGAGCTCTTGTTATAGCTAGTATATGGGCGTTGTCTCTGTATAGGTTTTTTAGTTGATGCAATGTTATTCTTGAAAGGCTGTCTGCGTAGTTACTTTTCCCTGTTATATACTCTATTTCGAAGTCATATTCTTCTAGGTCTAATCTGATCCTCGTGAGTTTTGAGGTTGGTTCTTTCATTGCAAATAGGTGTGTCAAAGGTTTATCGTCTGTTTTTACTTTGAATGTTGGTGCTCCATATAGATAACATTTAAAATAATTAATTCCCCAATGAATCGCTAGTAATTCCTTAACGATTATAGGTTTATTACATTCTCCTTTACTAAAACTTCTTGATGCATATGCTATAGGTAGGTCAATTCCGTTATAATCTTGACTTAGGATTGCTGAACAACTCTCATTGGATGCGTCTGTTGTTAAGATAAACTGTTTGTTGAAATCAGGATATTTTAAAATTGGTGGTTTCGTCAGAGATGCTTTAAGCTTTTTGAATGCTTTTTCACACTCCTCGGTCCACGAAAATTCTACTCCTTTCCTCGATAATTTGTTGAGTGGTCTGCATATTTCCGCAAAATTTTTAATAAAACGTCTGTAATAGTTGCAAAATGCTATAAATCTCTTTGTTTCTTCCGCTGTCTTAGGTGTCGGATATTGTTCAATTGCTGCATACTTCGCTTTGTCTGGTGATACTCCCTCTTGAGAAAGATCATGTCCTAAATATGTTACTTCCCTTCTAAAGAATTGACATTTTCCTGGGTTAAGTTTCAAATTGAATTTTCGACATGTCTCGAATGTCTTTTTCAGGTTGTCTAAGTGATGTTTTTCGGATATTCCAATTACTACGATATCGTCCATGTAAAGAAATGCTTTGTCTGGTGTTAATCCTGAAAATACTATTGACATCATTCTTGAAAAGCTATTTGGGCTTACATTTAATCCAAAAGGTAATCTGGTAAATTGAAATGCTCCATTTTCTGTGCTGAACGATGTGTATTTTCTCGATGATTTTTCTAATGGTATCTGGTGAAAGCCTGACATTAAGTCTATAACTGAAAACCATTTTGCTCTTCCTAGTTGATCTAATATCGAATCTATTCTTGGTAATGGAAATTTGTCTGTAACTATCTTCTTGTTCAGTTGTCTAAAATATATGCATAATCTCCATGCTTTTCCTCCATCTATAGCTTTTTTCGGTACCAGTACTACTGGGCTGTTGTACTCGGATGTAGATGGTTCTATGATTCCTTGGTCTCTTAGGTTTTGTACTGGTCGACTTAATTCCTCTGTTTGCGCATGAGGTGTCCTATAATTCTTGATATATACCGGAGTTTGGTCTTTAACTCTTAGTTTTTGTTCGTAGAAATTGTTACAGGTTAACATATCATGCCTTAGGGCGAATATGTCTGAATATTCCTCGCATAACGATACTAAGTTGTCTCGTATGTATTCTGGTATGTCTAATTTCAGTGATTCTCGTAATTCTTTTTTTCTGTCCTTGCTGTCGTTGACTAGCCTATATATATTGAATAGTTTAATATCCAACGTCCTGATTGTGCTTGCGTCTACATTTACTGTTTCGTACGTTGTGTTCAAAATTTTGATGTATGGATTATTACTTGAAATAATTGCTCTTGCTATGAATATTCCTGGTTGTATTTCTTGCTGTTCCACTATCCTGTCTTTCTTTAACGTTTGAAAAATTTTTACGATTCTGTAAATTTCACATCTAGGCGGTATTATTATGGTGTCATTGTCTATATTATCCAGAATTTTCGTACTAATGTAACAATCGTTGTCCTCTTTAATGTGCATTTTAAGGTTTGCGTAATCTAGTATACATTGAAAGTTAGAAATACAGTCTCTCCCAATGATTCCGTCTGTTGGAATTGGAAAGTTAGGTTCTACCAATTGAAAGATGTGTTCGAATCGAGTTCCTTTTACTTCGAGTGTTGTCTCAACTTCTCCCATTGTTTGCAACTCTCCTTTAGTGACTCCTTTTATTCTCGCCTTTGTGTTTGGTTTCACCTGTTCCTTCATAAAATCTTGTGAACATTTTAGTATTGAAATGTCAGCTCCTGTGTCTATGATAAAAGTGCTTGTGTTTTCAAGAATTCCTGTTTTCATTCGTACAAAGTTCGTTAGGTTTAGGTCGAAGTTGTAAATGTTATATTTTATTTCTGCCTGTGTGCTTCCAACTTCTTGTTCATTCAAAACCCCAACTGCTGGTTTTCTTGCTCTTCTTGACTGTCTTCTATTTCTAGTAACCTTACGTTCCTGTTACGTCCGCCTCTCTGGTTTCCTCTGTATGTTTGATTGTTAAATTGTCTGTATCCTCTGTTCGAATAATTTCGTTGATTGTCCGTTGCTTCTCCTTCGTTCCGTTGTCCGAAGTTATTTCTTCTTCCTCTGTCATATTTGTTATGGTATCCTCTTCTGTATTGCTGCTGTCCTCTCCTATTCTCGTAGTTTGTCCTATAATTTAAGACTCTTCCTTGTGCATTTTCTTCAGTCGTATCGATCGACAAAAATTTAGATACTACTTCCTGCGGTGATGTAAAGTTACCTGCTTCCAGTATTAGCTTAGCTTTCTCTGCATTAGCGTTTCGTTTCATTGTTGTTACTACTGCTTCCGTCGTATATTTCTTTGCTAAGTCAAGTGGCATTCCTTCCGCTATGTATGCTACTTTTAATTGTTCTGCTAACTCTTCCACTTCAGATGCGTACACTGCTGCATCTCTATGCCCTTGCCTTTTTTTGGCTAATTTGGCTATTAAATTCTTCGGATTATCACCTTTTAATTCTTTCTTTAGTGCTTCAGCTATCCGTGGAATCGTATCTTCTGTGGTTATTAGGTTCCTAGCCTTATTGGTGAGTCGCGTTTTTATTAGCGTTACAGCTGTGTCTTCATGACCTTCTGCCAATTTTCCAAGTAGTTCTAATGCGTCTAAAAATGGTTGTAATTTCCCTGCGCTTCCATCGAACTCGTTGGGCAATATCTTGCTTGCGATATTCAAAAATTCATTGATTGTCAAAGCCATGTTTAATATTGTTATATCTTGTTTTATGTCACCTTTTTCCTCTTTTATTCCGTCGTTAATTATTTCTTCTTCTCCTTCCTCGTCGCTTTTTCCTTCTTCTATTTCCTCATCGCTTTGTTCCTCTTCAACTTCCTTGTCGATTGGTTGATGTATTGAGATTGGAACCACTGTTCTCACATTTACTGCTTGAAATGATCGTATAACTTTGTCTCTGATTTTTCCAAAATATTTGTTGCACGATTCCCTTTGTTTGTCCGAAAGTGCCTCCCAGTTTTTCCTAGTCAATTGCGTGAACTTGTTATAAGCTTTAATTAGCTGTGTCGTCACTTCTTCCTTTATGTCCTTAGATTTCGGAACTTTTTTCTTTAAGACTCTTCTGCTTTGCCTGTCTATTTCTTGTGCAATTTCCTCAACTATTTTGACAAAATCTTCCCAAGTAACTTTGTTGCTACTCATTTATACATAATTTTTTTCTTTTTTCCAGCTTCTGCACTTCTTAGCTAAAATATAAATTCGATAGTCTTACGGTGTATATAGATATGTAGTATATAGATATATAGTAAAAAATATGGAGATAAAATAATACGTCAATATATGGTAAAAATATGTAAAAATTGCAGTGGTAATAAAAATTCAAAAATAAATAACGTTATATTAACCCTTGTAAATAAGTAGTTAGAATAATAATTTAAATGTATTATGCATATAGCGTATATTTGTTATATATCGTATATTTATTTTGATAGGTATATTTACGATAGCAAATATTAAAATCATAAAAAAATTGCAAAAATGTACTAAAAATCAGTAGTCAAATAATAAATGAATAAAAGTCAGCAAGGATAAAGTATACGTTGATAAATATGTAAAAAAAAAAATCATATAAAATTGTATCATTGCGTCCTATAATAACTTAATATGAGGGTAAAAAAAATCTTTGTATATTGATAAATATTGGTAATAGAATAGAATAATTAAGTAAAAATAGGTAAACTTGAAACATATATTAATGTAATTAAGGTAGCACATAATGTTTATACTTTATACTTTATATTAATCAGGAAATACCATAAAAATAGCTAATATGGACTTACCACTTTTACACGGTCTGTGTTCGTATCACCCAAAACTCCTCGCTGCACGTTCCATAGCATTGTCCATTGTCCACACGAAGTTCCATCTCCATACCATTCCATTTTCCATACCATAATCATCTCCGTCTCAGGCCCGATGTCTCCATCCTTTTTATGTAGGCACCCCGCTGCTATCTAGGGTGGTTGAGGTGCAAGAACATTGACTTGTTTTCCCATTTCTCGTTCTAGACTGCTAGTTCTGGGTTCTTCCCTGGTCTTGGATCGCCATGTGACAGCCCTGGCATTAACGCTATCTGCTCCCGGTGAGGGTGGTTATCCCTTATCCGAGGGGTGGAATAATTGATACGCTTTTACTTGTTGAGTTGTTTTATTTACACTCGCATGAGCATAAGCTGGTAGCACCGCACCCAAAGAACGTCTCGTGAAGAAAAAGAGACACTATCTTTAATGTGGAAATATTACGTCTGATCACAAAATAGAATGACGAATGTCTAATATAATAATAAGAATTCCCTTGTTATAGTTTTGCTGTTTATATATTTAGAAATGCCTATTCAGCATCGACCATGAAAAGTGTTTATAATTGACTCTGCAATTATTAGTGAATCGTGATCTAGGATAACAATATTTATATAATCGAATGAAGGTTGTAATGTTGTTATGATGACATAAATAACTGAAAGTAATTATCGTAGATAATTACAGGGTGTTTTTAAGATATATCTACTGAGTACAGATGAATTCTTGTACACACTCTACATACTTTTGGAAACAAAACTTTTATTCTCTTAATATTTTTACTTAAAAAAGGTATACTACTTTCATCTCGCTAAACTCAACCGTTTTCGAGATAAACGCATTTGAAATCAACTATTTTTAATGGAAATAAGCCACAATTTTACTAAAAAAATGATTTTATTAACGTTTCGAAGCCCAAATTGGGTTTCGTTGTCAAAATACAAAATACTACTAAAATAAACAAAAATGTTGCTAAGTAAAAAAAATCTTCTAATAATTTATTTAATTTTGTTTATTTTAGTAGTATTTTGTATTTTGACAACGATTTGGCAACCCGATTTGGGCTTCGAAACGTTAATAAAATAATTTTTTTAGTAAAATTGTGGCTTATTCCCATTAAAAATAGTTGATTATAAACAAGACACAAGGAAATAGCTTCAGAACAGCATTTTAAATCTGAGAGGCAACATAATTTTTTGCATATCATTGTAGTTACACCTGAAAAATAAATAAAAATTTACAAAAATGTATCGCAAATTTCTTCAAATAAAATTTGCGATGCAATAACATAAATATGAGAACTGGCACAATTATTATGGTTTCAAGTTTATTTTTCGGATCTAACTACAGTCAGAAAAATGAAAGATTATAGTAAAAGACAGCAAATACAAAATAAGTGATTGATGTGACCGTTCATGGGTAATCTTTCATTTTTCCGACTGTACAATGATATGCAAAAAATTAAGTTGTATTGCAGATTTAAAATGCATTTATCAAAAGGGTTGAGTTTAGCGAGATGAATGTGGTATACCTTTTTTAACTAAAAATATTAAGATAACAACATTTTTGATTCAAAAAGTATGTAGAGTGGGGGATAAAAAAAATTGAACATATTAAATGAGCGCTGAAACACGTATGTGGCGCCCTCTGCGAAATTCATTATTTTTGGTGGCGAATTTAGATTTCTCATCGCAAAAAACTTCCGCTTACCAAATTTTGTGTTGTTATCCCATGACCGTCAGGAACTATTCAAGAATAAATAAAATAAAAGGTTAACTTTGACACCCTGTATTTCGGTTATTATGAACTTTCGTACTAAGGTAAATTAGCTTTAATCAACCTATTTTAAGCTAAGGAATCTAAGGTTAAGCTATGGCCCATTCTTTACCAAACACTCTGTATAAACCCCCATCGATTCAAGTGCTAATGCAGAGCATGCACTTTGCAAGGTCCAGGAGTGCGGATGTATTCACTATGTGGAGAAGTTGCAGGAGCGCAGAGCGCAAGAGGAATGCGAATATAGTGGATGCGTGCCTTTAAATTTATTTCTATTTTTATGCATATTGATAATAGAAGGAGTGCTAGGCATTTCTCGTCAGGATCGAATTACGAACAGGGAGATAAGACGGAGAACAGGAGTGACGGATGCCATAGAAAGAATTATGACCCTAAAGTGGAACTGGGCTGGACACATAGCTAGAATGTCGGATAACAGATGGACACAGCGAATAATACACTGGAGACCAAGATAAGAAGCATATCGAAGTAGAGGTCGTCCACCAACCAGATGGTCTGATGACATAAAACGGATCGACAAAAACTGGATGCAAATAGCGAAATGCATGGAAAAGACTGAAGGAGACCTATATCCAGCAGTGGATAGATCTGGGTTGAATGATGAATAGAAGGAGCAGTAAAAATTCTGGCAAAGGAAGCACAGAAAAGAGGTCTAGAAATTAATGAAGGAGAAACAAAATACCTACTCTGCTCTAAAAGAGAAGATAACAGGATGAGAGAAATCAAGATAGAAAAGTACACACAAAATGTTGACATAGTTCAACAATTTAAATATTTGGAAGTAATAGTGAATACTGAATGGCCAAAACAAGAGAAACGAAGAAGTAACAGAACGAATACTACCAGGCAACAGAACAGCAGCTGAGGCAAT
This sequence comes from Diabrotica virgifera virgifera, assembly GCF_917563875.1. Taxonomy (NCBI): domain Eukaryota; kingdom Metazoa; phylum Arthropoda; class Insecta; order Coleoptera; family Chrysomelidae; genus Diabrotica; species Diabrotica virgifera. The sequence goes on along the minus strand of NC_065448.1, from coordinate 104,739,586 downwards.
GTGCTTCACAGAAAAAGATGAAGAAAAATTGAGAATATTCAAAAGGAAAATCCTCAGATGGATTATGGGCCCGATAAGAAGAGACAATGGAGAAATGAGAAGAAGAATGAACCATGAACTAAGAGACACAATGAAGTGAGAAGATATGGTTAGATTTATTAAAGGACAGAGACTGAGATGGCTAGGACACATAGAGAGAAGTAAAAACAATCTACTGATTAAGAAGATCACCAAATGGAAACCAGAAACTGAAAGACAAAAGGGAAGACCCAGAGAGAGATAGGGAGGACCACGTCATGGGATACATCAAAATTCTGAGAGCGAGAAGTTGGAGAGAACTATGCACGAATCAAAATGAGTGGAAGAAAATTGTAATGAAAGCCAAGTCACACAACAAACTTTGACAACACACCAGTGGAATGCAGAATGATTCACCGCAATAAGCAAATCATAGAGCTCTAAGTAAGAGCGGCAAACAATCCATTCAGAATGAATAGCCTTGATGATGATGAATAGAGTTGAGAAAATATTAGTGTTTCTAATATATCCATTGAACATTTGAATTATTATTTTGTCACTATTAGAGGCTCTCCTACAAAACAGTGTATGCAAGTTCAAAAAACAATAAAACAACTTTAAAAGCCAGCCTAAACAGATTTTTGTAAGTGATGTTGAACCTTGTACTTCAGTCTATGTTACAAAATTAATGTTAATTGTCGGTTTACAAAATTTTAAATGCTACAAAGTAGATATACATTTTATTTATACAAAATATACATATTTACCCAGTATAGTTATTTATTTGTTGCAATAAATAAATAATCGGCATTTTAAGGTTATATCAGAAACTATACTACTTACAAGAAATCTAGTGCTTGATGTTCCTTCATCTATGGCTCCGATTAATGGACCATACTTCATTCTAGTAACGGAGCTCATGATTAAAGAATTTTCCTCGTTTTCTGCGGACAAATCAGTATTTGAATATGAAATCATTTACTTCCTGGATAAAAATATAACATAACCAAAACAAACTGTCACTAGTGTCACTGTCAAAATTGTCAAAAATAATGTCAACAAGCGATCGAGCGATCGAAAAACCCAGCTATCGAATATCGAGTTCTATCGATGGATTTAATTATCGAAATATGTAATCGATAATTTCAAGTGAATTACATGGGATGTTGGCATCTCATTGATTAATGTTGTTCTGAAGCTATTTTCTTCTGGCATTTTTACAATTTTAACTATTTATAATGGGAAATAAGCCACAATATTATTAAAAAATGATTTTTATTAACGTTTCGACGCCCAAATCGGGTGCCGTTGTCAAAATACAAAATACTACTAACATAAACAAAAATGTTGTTGCTTAGTAAAAAAATTCTTCTAATAATTTATTTAATTTGACTCATTTATATCGGCAATTCAGATACATATGATACATTTTAAAGTAGAAGACTTTAAAATGATATTGCCAATATTTATAAGTTGCGTTCCTGGGACGACTTTACTGAAAGATAGTTCATTCTATTACATGAAATCAACCCCAACTCAAGAATATCCGTCACAAAAAAATCATAGCATGTGATCTGTCTTTAAAAAGACAACCACATGCAACGGTGACATTAAAATTCTCGCGTTAGAGATCTCATAGTAAATCACGAGGGAAAACCAGGAAAAACCTCGTGATACTATCCCGACATCGTAAGTATTTGGTCTTACATTTAATTTATTCTCAAAATTAATACCAAATTCTGACTTTACTATAATTTTATTTAAATTATAAATAATATCAAAAATACTAATAATAATGGATATATAAGTAATACTAAAATATAAAATATGTACTAACTCGACTATTGACTTACTAATTGTGGTATTTTCTTTCTATTGACTTCCTCTTTCAGTATGTGTATCCACATCCTACTGCATTCCACCGAGGAATTTGCGACACAATTGGTTTCGTTTAGCATAATTAGATCCGCTTCTTTGATTTTTCTTTTTTTACTATCTCTTTCTTTCAGGACTATACTTGAATCTCTCCACTGAACTCTATGTTCATTATCCTATGCGTGTTGACATATTTGAGATCTATCAAATTCTCTATTTCTAATATAAGATTGATGTTCACTTATTCTAAAATTTAATGGTCTTGATGTTTCACCTATATAAAACTGTTCGCATTAACAAGGTATTTTATAAATACAATTCTTTGTCTTTTCTTGTTCATTGTTAGGTTTAGTTTTAGATAGAATAGATCTCAATGTGTTGGTTGTTTTGAATGTTGTTGAAATGTTGAATTTATTTCCTATTGTTTTAAGTTTCTCGGATAGTCCTTTTATGTATGGTATTGATATTTTCCTCGTATTATTTCTTGTGAATGTTGTAGGATCCAACAGCATCAACGTTAAAAAGAGAATCATAAAATCCTTATATGATAGAACCAAAATTACTAACGAAAATTCATTTTTAGAAGAAAAACAATTCTTAACATCTGTTTTATTAAAAAATGATTATCCTTTATCGTTTATAAATAAGGAATTGTCAAGATTGGATCGAATGGAACAGAACAACATAGAACGGGATCCTACAACATTCACAAGAAATAATACGAGGAAAATATCAATACCATACATAAAACGACTATCCGAGAAACTTAAAACAATAGGAAATAAATTCAACATTTCAACAACATTCAAAACAACCAACACATTGAGATCTATTCTATCTAAAACTAAACCTAACAATGAACAAGAAAGGACAAATAATTGTATTTATAAAATACCTTGTGAATGCGAACAGTTTTATATAGGTGAAACATCAAGACCATTAAACGTTAGAATAAGTGAACATCAATCTTATATTAAAAATAGAGAATTTGATAGATCTCAAATATGTCAACACGCATGGGATAATGAACATAGAGTTCAGTGGAGAGATTCAAGTATAGTCCTGAAAGAAAGAGATAGTAAAAAGAGAAAAATCAAAGAAGCGGCTCTAATTATGCTAAACGAAACCAATTGTGTCGCAAATTCCTCGGTGAAATGCAGTAGGATGTGGATACCTGTACTGAAAGAGGAAGTCAATAGAAAGAAAATACCACAATTAGTAAGTCAATAGTCGAGTTAGTACATATTTTATACTTTAGTATTACTTATATCCATGTATTATTGATATTATTTATAATTTAAACAAAATTATAGTAAAGTCAGAATTTGGTATTAATTTTGAGAGTAAATTAAATGTAAGACCAAATACTTACGATGTCGGCCCAAGTAGCAATTTTTCGACACATTGGTTGTCAGTACAAACAAATGCACTGTATATAACGTTGCCCGAGAGCATTTTCAGTTGTTTCGGCCAACGTCCCCTATCCCGACTGACATTACGATGTTACAACTTTAAGTAATACCTTTAGTTATACGGGCAACTAATTTATTACCATTGTGACAACTGCATATCACAGTTCAGTTTTTTCAACAATCGCAACGACTTAAAAACGTTATAATGCTAAACTAATTTACGCCCTGGCCGATTTGGGTTTTCTGGCCGACTCTGAAGTTGTCTGTCACGACCCTAGGTGTTGTTCTAGGTGTGTGACACCTTTGCGGCAACTTCAGACGGAGAAAAAGAATTTACTTTATAACCTTATTTTTTTCTTATTATTATATGTTTTATTTTTCTGGAAATTTTCGATTTATTTAACAACCTGTTTGTTTGTTTTTTTAATAGCTGGTTTCCATTCCATTGTCCACTGTTTTATCAGTAGATTTGATAACCTTAATCTTTCAATCTTTGTATCAACTTTGCTAGACGGGGTTGCCAGGTCAGTTTTTACTCTTTCAGTAGTTTTGCTTTCACAAAATCAGTAGATTCTTTTTAGGCCATGTAAATACAGTATACTTATACAGTAAACTGCATATCCGTCTTAACTGTCCCAAGAGGAATTCCAAAAAATTGGAAACCTAATTATTCCAAAACAACAACTGGTAATTACCATTTTTTAGCTAAAATCTACTAAATCAAAAACTAAAATATACTTAAGGATTTTTGGGATATATTTGGGATTTTTGATAATAAAAACAACAGCTAACTTAAGGGGATAGGCGCAAAATGTCGCCCGTTAAAATGTTCAATGTATTTTACATGTTTTCATTTTTTGCGAATCCTGAGAAAACTAATAAGTATTTTGAAAAATTTAAACGCAGAAAGAAAGATTAAGTTATTCCGAGGACCGAAAGTCCCTGAAAACTTCTATAATGTTTATTTTAATAAGTTACAGGGGTGAAAAAAGACAAAATGTAAAAAAGACAAAATGTAGTGTCATTTTAATTCCAAATATCTCATTCAAAAGAAACGTTTTGGTTTTTCTAAATAATGCAGTCTTTCATTCTGCGTTTAAATTTTTCAAAAATACTTATTATAGTTTCCTCGTGATGCGAAAAAAATGAATAGGTACATTTAACAACTAGAATATTTTCTCATCCACTAATTTTAACAGCTGCATGTCTGGATCAAATTCTTCAAACAATTGTTTCACATTTAACATTAGAAACACGTGAACACAATATTCTGTATTTTGCAAAGTTACATAATGTTTAGATATTTTAGTTTTCCATCGTTAGCTTCTAATAGGCTCACCGAATGCCAGAACTCTTCAATAACACCTGAAATACTGCTTGCACTGTTACTTGAAATCTGCAAGTTTGTTACACAAGAATCCAGTTTCATTTCTCTGTAATATTCATCATCTACGTCCTGAATCTTATTTTCGGTCTTATTTTCGGATTGGGAAATTGTAACCAAACGTGTGAAAATTAATTTAGAAATGGGGTAAATACTATTAAAAAGCAAATTTTATTTTAGTCATAACAAAATGTTGAAGTATACCAAAAATCTACTAAAAAATATTACCTACTAGAATATTTTAAAAAATATCAAAAATCTACCAAAAAAGTAGAAATCTCCTAAATGTGGCAACTCTGTTAAGGAGAATGCTACACTTTTAACACTGGTCACATGACCTCTCTGTCACCCAATAAGAGGGTGCGTTCTAAAATGGTTGGGATAGTCAGCGCGGCCGGGTTTGGTTGGCGATTGGACTTCTAAGTTGTCTTATCGGTCTAGGGTTGGTAATAAGGTATTTTTTTAGTAATATTGGTAATATTGTTTAATGCACCATTTTGGTTTTACTTGAGATTTTTGGGATGTAAAGAAAATGAAAACACAGAATATAAAAAATGCAGGCATTTTCTGATACCTTTAAAAGCACCATCAGTACATTAAATTTATACAGAACATCTTTAACATAATTTTTGACTTTTATATTAAAATTTGATTTTTTTAAATTTGCATATTTTTTGTCAAAAATGTCGTAAAAAAGTAGCGCGTGTGTTTTTTAAAGGTGAAATATCCATATTTGACGGTAATCTGAGATGCGTTTATAAATTTCAGATCAGGTAATATTGTATGTCCTTTATGTATTTATATAAATTTAAATACCTAATACGATGTCAAAATAGTTACCTTTTTGGTTTTCGCATTCACCATACAGGTGTTAAAAATATAGGTAAAAGAACATAACTAGTCTGACTCCTTGAGCAACCATTGCACGCGCAGGTTCTTTTTATAGTCGCTTCAGTTGTCTTATGCAACGCTTACGAAACGATGTTGCTTCATAGGAGGTTGCCTAGGCAACGTCAAGACAACTCAAAAATCGTCCACCAAATTAGTGCAGAATAGGGTCGTCTTCTAGGCAATAACAACGTTGTAACAAAACGTTGCCACGCGGTAGACAACGTTGTCGCGTCGACAAATTGCTACTTGGGGGGATAGTATCACGAGGTTTTTTCCTGGTTTTCCCTCGTGATTTACTATGAGATCTCTAACGCGAGAATTTTAATGTCACCGTTGCATGTGGTTGTCTCTTTTAAAGACAGATCACATGCTATGATTTTTTTGTGACGGATATTCTTGAGTTGGGGTTGATTTCATGTAATCGAATGAACTATATTTCAGTAAAGTCGTCCCAGGAACGCAACTCATAAATAATGGCAATATCACTTTAAAGTCTTCTACTTTAAAATGTATCATATGTATCTGAATTGTCGATATAAATGAGTCAAATTAAATAAATTATTAGAATTTTTTTACTAAGCAACAACATTTTTGTTCATGTTAGTAGTATTTTGTATTTTGACAACGGCACCCGATTTGGGCGTCGAAACGTTAATAAATAGCTATTTGTATAACAAGGGAGGAAAGTGCTACTTTTCCTCCCGAGAATGAAGTTTACTGCCCGACGCGTAGCGGAGGGCAGTAATCATTCAAGGGAGGAAAAGGCACTTTACTCCCATGTTATACATATGGTTTTTCCACCTTCCTCAAATAACAAGTCATTTTTTCATTTTTACTTAATTTATTTATGTAACTAACCAACAAAATTTATTAGAACTAAAACTAACAAGTACGTACAATATAACTGTCAACTGTCAAATATAAGTCAAATTAATAATGTAAACATTGTTAAATCAAAATAACAATTTACTGTTTTTTACCATTCTGCAAAATACAGAGTGTTTTATAAATAAACGTTAAAATGTATAGAAACTTACGTAATAGAAAATAGATATTGTACAGGGCGTCAATAAGTTACATTTCATGAATGAAATACCATGACGTCACTTTTACTTTTCCTCCCTAGGGAGGAAAAATATTTTCCTCCCTAGGGAGGAAAAGTACAACTTTGCTCCCTACAATCAGGTCCGGAAAAGTATACTTTCGGTAGAGGTAGGTGGAAAAATCATTTTTTAATAATATTGTGGCTTATTTCCCATTATAAATAGTTAAAACTGATTGATTAAATTTCGTAAAATAGTATATTATGTATTATTCAACGAGCATGTAATGATGGCTATTACTCAGGATGATGAATTGCAACACGAGCCGTCATTACATGCGAGTAGAATACTATACTTTTTCTACGATCTTTTTTTTTTTAATTAGTAAAAAATATAATTATCGACTAGTCGAGTTTTAAATTATAATAATTTACAAAAATACCTAAATGCCGTTTACCCTAGTACGTGGCTGAATTCGCGAACTCAAGCGAGAGTGCTGCCGCTTATTTAGAACTAGAGGAATTGGGATGAAAATGTAAACAAATCATCCGTTAACCTATGTATTAACGTCGTTTGAATGCTGGTCGGGTGTGTTCATTTAATGAATGATTTACTTATACTGATTAATTGCATGAATAACAATATTAATTATATAAAAATACGTCATCCCAATTACACCAGCCATTACCATGCAACTGCACTGCCACCTATAGTCGATTGAGTTCGCGAATAATGTGTTGCCTACTATTACCAAATTCTTATGTATTGTAAAAATTCAATAAGAAATAGTCAATCCAAGTTCTATTCGTTACCGAAAAGTTATACGCTGTGTCTAGGTACACGCTAACGTGTACGCAAATAAAAAAGTTAGGTACACGCTTAAATGTCATCAAGTCAGTGACGTCATTATTTAGCGTGTACTATAACTGGGTTTTTTGGTACACGCTAATTGCTAATTTGAGCCGCGTGTATGCTGTGGTATTAAGTATCTGTAAGTATCGCGAGTGTCAGAGTGTGGTTAGAATTTGTCTAATCGCATTATGTTTACACTTTAATATTGATTTGTAAAGAGTTTCCTTATTTTTACTTGTTTAGTGTTTTTTTTAATTGACTATGGAGTATGGACAATTATTTAGTTCTTTTAATGAGTTTAACAACATTCTAAAACAGTATGAAAAAGAAATGAGACAAAAATTCGTGATTAAGGGTAGCAGAAGTAATAAGATAAAATATATGGGGCGATTGATTAGTGTGATAAAGCTCAGTAGATCCGCAATAGATAGTATCCGTAATAGATAGCAATAAAAGTTAGTAACAAAAATTTTAGCAAACTTTGAGTTTCATATTACAAAATTACTAAAATTAGTTAGAATGTTACAGGGCGTTCGATAAAATAGTGGCAGACCAAACTTATGTTTTTTAAATGGAACACCCTAGATTTGATTTTATGTTCGAAATCTTCTTAAAACTTTCATATCACAAAAATATAAAAGTTTATTATTTTATACGGGGTATTTATCAAGTTATAACCAATTTTCTATGAAAATCGTAAAAAGTTCAACTCCCTGTATAAATAAAAATAAACACCACAGCAAAAATAAACACCAATATAAACTGGTATAGTTAATACGTATAAAAATTATTTTAGCAGTATTTTGTATATATCATGTTAACTAATATTTATTTTGCTAACCTGAATATATACTTTTATATACATATTGTTTTATTACAATTAAATTTGAAACATCTGAATAGTTTTGCTTCCCTTCGCCGCCCCTTAATAAAAATATTTTCTATCAAACAAACAACAAACACAAACATATCAAAATAGCGTGTACCAAAATATAAAGTCACTGCGCACGCTAAATAATGACGTCACTGGCTTGATGAAGTTTAATTCGCGTGTACCTAACTTTTTTATATGCGTACACGTTATAGCGTGTACCTAGACACAGCGAAAGTTATAAGGCATTTTGTACACTTCGCGTCATATAAAACTGGTACACTTTTTTTCCCAATGTAAACCTGTGTTCATACTGACAATTATTGTTCGTGAATCACGTCGTTGTTGCCATCACAGATAACGGAATTGCACTAAATCTAAATACAAAAAAATAACGTTTAAAATGTATATTTCGAATTGTAATACATATATTTAAATTCCACACTTGTTCACTGTAAAAGTGATTCATTTTGTATTAATTTCAAATTAAATTTTTAATTTTTCCAGTGTATTTTATTTATTCTACACAACTTATATAATGCAGTTTTGTCCTACAATTTACGAGAAACCAATCACACCTCTCGATTTGACATTAAACATAATAATTGAAAGTCATGTCAAGATTTATCATCTATCAATATTTTTGAATGGAAATATTTTCATAAATTATAATAAAACACGAATCAATGTATGGATACTTAATTGAGATGACGGAAAATTACAATTGTTTTAGTTTTTAGTATATTAAAAATGCGGTCTGTCGCACAGCCCCGTTTTTACCTAGTTTGATATAATATTTTCGTTGAACTGGCAACGTTGCCCTAGAAATTAGAATGACACTTGTGACAAGATCAACTTACACAACTTAAAAAACAGGATTTTCGGTTATAAGAGTTGTACCAGTTTTTTTTTGACGCGAAGTGTACCTACTGTCAATGAATCTACTAAATAGGAAATGGCTATTTCATAAAGTTAAATGTATATTTACATTTAACTTTGTGTATACAGTACGTAAATCGTTCAGCTGGACATAGGGAACATACATTGTACATATTTATAGATACATACATTGTATTATATTGAGACAATTGTAACAACTAAGCTCTCTCGATGACAATATGGTTGTTAGCATTAAGAAGCATTAACCTCAAAATTGACAACTCTGACACAAATAAACGTCAAAATATTACAATTTAGTAGCTAAATATTTTTGGCCTAAGGGAATGGGAAAATAGTTTAAGTTTTGAAATTAGTTTTTAAAAATAAATATTTTATAAATTAAAGTAAAATTATTAACTCATTAATCATAAACTTTGTTTTCGATTTATTTATGGACAGCCTTGCTTCAAAATTCACTCATTATATTCCTTCTTAACAGCTTTATTGACACGGATCTACAGACCGAGCGATTCTCGTAAATTGCACGGCTTCGAGCCACGCTTCACGCAACCGTATTTGCGTACTTGTGTTTTGAATTGTGTGGTCGTGCTCTGGTCGAGTGGAGTTATAATTTACCAAATTTAAATATAATCGTTTCTACTGATTCATAATATGTATACTATAATATAATATATTAAAGTTTTTAAATATTGCTAACATTATTAAAGTTTTTAACATTGCATTTTAATATACTTTGTTTTATTAATAATCATATTACCTCAGTATTGCACCTTCTTAAAAAAAAGTTCAAGATAAATACCGCGGTTTTTTCATATGAAAATGCAAAGCAAAATATACAATTTGCAGAGTATGTAAATGCTTCTTTTTTGATAAAATAATACAAATGGTATGCAGGTAGGTAGAGTAGCAAAGCGTTGAGTAGTTATAGCAAAAGTAGCTACGCCATCTGAGACACGATAAGGATGAAATTAGTTTTATATTTTCTTTTCTTATGGAGCATGCATGATGGAGAGTTTTTTAAAATACGTAACAAAGCATGTTGTTTTGTTATCTATGTTGCAAATATGTTGTTTTTTTTTTCAAATTACAAAATATGTTGCTTTCAATACAAGTACCTAATTGTTGTTATTATTTACTGAGCATTTAGAATTTTGACTAACGCTCGATTTCATAATAAAGTTAAAGTGTGTGTTACCTTAAAAAATGCAATTGTTACAGTTAAAGAAAATTTTAAATTTAAAGTCCACTTTAACTTTATTAATATAAAATCGAGCGTAAGAAATTTTATAAACTTTGGAAAATAGCATTTCAAAAAAGTACTGTAACCTATGTTGTATTTTTATTTTTTCTCAAAAAATAAAACAAAACTTATTTTAAAACATATATTATATACTGACACATAAAAAAATAAATTATTTTTGAATTAAAAACTTTTGCAGCTATCATATTGGCTTCTTCTGAGGACGGCTTTTGCAATTTGGAACTTTTCTTTCCCTTTTTAATTTTTTTTGTTGGAAAAATTTTCCTTTGGGGTATAATTTTTTTATTGGAGGGTATTCTGGATGTGGATGGAAAACCCAAATTGATATCTTTTTGATTTCTTATAGCATCTATTGTGGGTTTTATCGGGACTACAATTTTTTGTACAGCCTTTAATTCTTCGGAAGAAACTAAAGAATCAAGTTACTCAAATTTTCAAACACCTCACCTGACCTGACACAGTGTCTCAAGTACGATTGCGCGAAGCCGTACAATTTACGAGAGGCGCTCGGTCTGTAGATCCAAGTGCTTTATTGCACCAAAAACTCGTACTCGAACAGAAGCTTCAACAACCGCAGTTGCCACAATTCTCTCAATGTATAATCCCTATTAGCCCAGTCGGGATAGCATTTGACCTTGCATTAGGAGCTGCCCTAAATTTTATTTTTCTAATCTTTAGGGGGGGTCAATAGTAGTATAAATTTAAAATCTCGACTGAATTTGACCGTTGCGTTAGCCGCCATCTTGATTTTAAACGAGAACCGTTTTTGCTCAATATCTCCGCCATTTTCAACTTTTCGAAAAAAAATATACAAACTAAAAAATTGTTGAAAATGAGATTTTCTATAATTTCGTTTATTATATTTTTTTTCGTGCGGTCCATATTTTCCGAGTTATGGGGAAAAACAGTGACAGTTAAAGCATAATTATTGATTTATTGAACTATCTCGTTTATTATTACTTTTACAACAAACTTTAACCTATACAGAAATGAAGAGAATTAAATTTTGTACAATTTTGATTTTTTTCATTTTTTTGATAAAATCAATATTTAAGGTAGTACGTATGAAGTAAAGGCGCGAGCGTAAGACCCGATTGATTTTAAATCAATTGTTTTTGTTCAATATCTTCCCCATTTTCAACTTTTCGACAAAAAGTGTAAGGACTGAAATTGTTGCAATTACGATTTACTACAATTTCTCGAACCAGTGGCGGGTCTAAGAGGGGGGGGAATGGGAACATTCACCCCAACCGGGTCCAACATTAAAAAAAAATTGTTAGAAATATTAAAATATGTTAGATGACATGAAACTTAATTATCGACAAACAAATTCAATCAATAAAACCCGCTAGTTAATAAAATTAAGTGAACTTAATGCATATAAGGTATTATTTATGTCTTTTGTGTACTTAGTTTGGTTGGTCTTTCATTGGAAGTTTCAAAAATTGTATAAAATATAATTCTCTTTATTTTTGTTTATGTACAATTATGTCTAAAAGTTAATAATAAATGAAACAATTCAATAATTATGCCTCCCCTCCGCTTCCACTATTTTCCTCCTTAACTCGGAGAATATTGATCGCATAAAAAAATTGTGGAAAAGAAATTGTAGCAAATTACGTTTCCAACAATTTTAGTTCCTACCGTTTTTGCCGAAAAGTTGAAAATAGCGGTGATATTAAGCAAATAAGGTTCTCCATTAAAATCAATATGGCGGCTAATGCAACAGCGGAATTCAGTCGAGATTTAAAATATACACTACTATTGATCTCCCCTAAAGGATAAAATTATAAAATTTGGGGCAGCTCGGAAAAAAGATTCAATTCAGTAATTACGCTCCCCCCCACTTTTTACTATTTTCCCACTTAACTCGGAAAATATCAACCGCATGAAAAAAATTGTTAAAAAGAAATTGTAGGAAATCATATTTGGAACAATTTAAGTTAAAATGGCGTAGATATTGAACAAAAACAATTGCTACAAAATCAATCAGGTCTTACGCTCGCGCCATTATCGCATAGGTACATACTACATTAAATATTAACTTTAGCAAAAAAATGCAAGAAAATAAAATTGTGTAGAATTCAATTCTCTCTATTTTTGTATAGGAACATTTTTGTCGTAAAACTAACAATAAACGAGATAATTCAATAATTATGCTCTATTTATATATAACTGTCACTATTTTCCGCTATAACTCGGAAAATACCGATGACACGAAAAAATTGTACAAATAGAAATGATAGAAAATTACATTTTCAATAAATTTTGGTTGTTATACTTTTTGTCGAAAAGTTGAAAATGGCGGAGATATTGAGCAAAAACGGTTCTCGTTTAAAATCAAGATGGCGGCTATCGCAATGGCGAAATTCAATCGAGATTTTAAATTTACACTACTATTGACCCCCCCCCCAAAGATTAAAAAATAAAATTTGGGGCAGCTCCTAATGCAAGGTTAGGCCTGTTATTCGTCTAACCCGACTGGACTATATGTCCAGCCGAACGATTTACGTACTGTACTATAATATAATAATATAACCATAACAGAGTGGGCCAAAGAAAAGAGTCAACCTCGATATTTGGCAGTATTTATTAGATTTTAAAGAAATGAAGAAACAGGTCGATTTTTATCTAAGGGGGACACATTTTTACGGTAAATACATCTGTCATTTTTGTCAACCCTCTCCCTTACATTTAAGACATCCCTTATTTTTAAATAGGGAATAGGGATCGTGTGCTACCTCATTTGAAAGGTTAGTCAATTCTCTATTCAGTAATTTTAACATTGACATAATTATTTAAACAGGGTGTCCAAGAAAAATTATTTTGAATTAAATTAATTGACACAAAAAGAAGAATGTATGCAATTTATTTAACTCAAAATACACTCTATTTGACAAATTAAATATTGTTATCTACTATGGTGGTTCCTATCTTCTGATCCACCTTAGATAATTAGGGGTTGGTTACCCCCGACCATAAGGGTTGATGTAGTAAATAAATCTCACTGTTAATACGTTTATTTATACGTGGAGTATTTAACGGTAAGTAGCTGGTGGTATATTATTTGCTTAATGTGATGTTACTCGCTGGAATCTCAACTACTAATTGATTTATCTTTTCCCCGTGAAGGTATAATTAAAGGTCGATTGTTTTGTTTTATGTTTTGGTAAGCAAAAGTGAGAGTGATTAAAAATGCTGACTGCTAACAAACATACCTTGAATATTATTGCAACTTGACCTTGTATCAAATACTAGCATGTATCGATGTGGTAATCTAGGATAATCGTATTTATTAAAGACAAACATATTTGTTTTTACCACGGGCATTTAATTATTAAAGAGTTTGTCTGAAGAAGATGTTTACTGAGATGCTGTGTATCCCAACACATCTTCCTTTCCTTCCAAAAATTTTCTGACTACGGAAAAGGAAGAAAATTTTTTCTATTAGTACCACCACCTGCTTACTGCGTTTTAATAAATACAATATATACATTTTTTTTTCCTATAAATAATAATCAAATACAAAAAAAATAAAAATGTTCGTTATCGACATTGTTCCCGTTTCACTTGTCACTCACTGTGTTCTCGGATTGTAAGCATATAATCTATTCTTATGTATTTCCCTGATTTTATTGTTTTCCAATCTGATCTTACAATTAACATTATTTACCACTGTTATTGTGAAGGGGCCTACATAAAGACTATCAAACTTACCATTCTCTTCCCTTTTTACCAGGACTAGGTCTCCTATTTCAAAGTGTTGTGATGTTGTTTTGGGCTTATTTTCTTCTTGCCGCTCTTTTTTGTCTTCCTTGCTTTCATTGCTTCTAGTGAATTGACCTATCGTATCTATGTATTCTGTGTCCTCTGGTTTCGAAGAAGTGTCCGATATCACGTTTTCTTTGACATGTGTTCTATTCGGTTTGTTAATTTGACATTCATGGCATTGTTTAACGTATTTTCTTACGTATTTTTCTAAATTTTTCCATCTGAATCTTGCTTTTAGCTTCTTTATTAGTCTATTTTTCTTTAAGTGTCCTCCAAACATCGGGTGATTATGATATTCTTCTATTAACCTGTGTTTTTCTTTGTCATCTTCTATTGTTTCTGGTACTTCACATATGTATATTTCTACATTCTTCAGTATTTTGTTTCCTTGTCTAATAAATTCCTCAATTGTGCACACTTTAAAAATAATATCGTTTACGTATATTTTTACTTTACGTACTGCATTCTCTACCGCCAGCTTATCAAGCTGTGCCATCATTTGGTTTAAATCAAAATGATTGAATCCTGTGGCTATGCTCTTGCTGCACTTTATTTTGTTTTTGACCCTAATGCTCAGTCTTGGTGAGATTAGTTCTGCTCCAAAAGACAAAATTGGTAGTCTATGCGCCTCTAAATTATTTAGTACCTTTCTTACTGTTTGTTTGTGGGCTTCTGGCTGTAGTGCGAGTTCACTTTCTGCCTTCGTTTGCCTTGCTTCCTTCTTCTTTTCTCTTGCTTGAGCTCGTGTTATAGCTAATATATGGGTATTGTCTATGTATAGGTTCTTTAGTTGATGTAATGTTATTCTTGAAAGACTATCTGCATAGTTATTTTTCCCGGTTATATACTCTATTTCGAAATCGTATTCTTCTTAATCTAATCTGATTCTTGTAAGTTTCGATGTTGGTTCTTTCATTGCAAATAAATGTGTTAGTGGTTTATGATCCGTTTTGACTAAAAATGTTGGTGCTCCACATAAATAACATTTGAAATGATTGATTCCCCAATGAATCGCTAGTAATTCTTTAACGATTATAGGTTTATTACATTCTCCTTTATTAAAACTTCTTGATGCGTATGCTATTGGTAGGTCTATTCCGTTATAATCTTGACTTAAAATTGCTGAACAACTCTCGTTGGATGCGTCTGTTGTTAGTATGAATTGTTTATTGAAATCTGGATATTTTAGGATCGGTGGCTTCATCAGAGATGATTTAAGCTTTTTGAATGCTTTTTCACATTCTTCTGACCAAAAAAATTCTACTCCTTTTCTTGATAGTCTGTTGAGTGGTCTGCATATTTCAGCAAAATTTTGAATAAAACGTCTATAATAGTTACAAAATGCTACGAAACTTTTTGTTTCTTCCGCTGTCTTAGGTGTCGGGTATTGTTCAATCGTTGACATTTTCCTGGGTTAAGTTTCAAATTGAATTTTCGACATGTCTCGAATGTCTTTTTCAGGTTGTCTAAGTGATGTTTTTCGGATATTCCTATTACTACTATATCGTCTATGTAAAGAAATGCTTTATCTGGTGTTAATCCCGAAAATGCTATTGACATCATCCTTGAAAAGCTATTTGGGCTTACATTTAGTCCAAAAGGTAATCTGGTAAATTGAAATGCTCCATTTTCTGTGCTAAACGATGTGTATTTTCTCGATGATTTTTCTAATAGTATCTGATGAAAACCTGACATTAAGTCTATAAATGAAAACCATTTTGCTCTTCCTAGTTGATCTAGTATCGAGTCTATCCTTGGTAAAGGAAATTTGTCTGTGACTATTTTCTTGTTGAGTTGTCTAAAATCTATGCATAATCTCCATGCTTTATTTCCATCTATCGCCTTTTTCGGTACCAGTACTACTGGGCTGTTGTATTCTGATGCAGACGGTTCTATTATTCCTTGGTCTCTCAGTTTTTGTACTTGCCGGTTTAATTCCTCTGTTTGTGCATGAGGTGTCCTATAGTTTTTAATGTATACCGGAGTTTGGTCTTTAACTCTCAGTTTCTGCTCGTTGTTACATGTTAGCATGTCATGCCTTAGGGCGAATATATCTGAATAATCTTCACATAAAGATACTAACTTATCGCGTATGTATTCTGGAATGTCTAACTTCAATGATTCCCGTAATTCCTTTTTCCTATCCTTGCTGTCGTTGATCAGTCTATATATGTTGAATAATTTAATGTCTAACGTTTTGATTGCGTTTGTCTCTACTTTTACTGTTTCGTAGGTTGTGTTCAAAATTTTGATGTACGGATTATTACTTGAAATAATTGCTCTCGCTATGAATATTCCTGGTTGTATTTCTTGTTGTTCCACTATCCTGTCGTTCTTCAGCGTTTGAAAATTTTTTACGACTCTGTAAATTTCACATCTAGGCGGTATTACTATCGTGTCATTATCTATATTATCCAAAATGTTTGTACTGATGTAACAATCGTTGTCTTCTTTAATGTGCATTTTAAGGTTAGCGTAGTCTAGTATGCATTGAAAGTTTGAAATAAAGTCTCTCCCAATAATTCCGTCGGTTGGAATAGGAAAGCTAGGTTCCACTAATTGAAAGATATGCTCAAATCGAGATCCTTTTACTTCTAGCGTTGTTTCAACTTCTCCCATTGTTTGTAATTCTCCTTTAGTTACTCCTTTTATTTTCGCTTTTGTGTTTGGTTTCACATGTTCCTTCATAAAATCTTGTGAACATTTCAGTATTGAAATATCAGCTCCTGTGTCTATGATAAAGGTATTTGTGTTTTCTAGGATTCCTGTTTTCATTCGTACAAAATTCGTTAGGTTTAAGTCGAAGTTGTAAATATTATATTCCACTTCTGACTGTGTACTTTCCTTGTTTCGTTCATTCAAAACCCCAACTGCTGGTTTTCTGTTTCCTCTTGGCTGTCTTCTAACTCAAGTAGCCTTACGTTTCTGTTTCGTCTTCCTCTCTGGTTTCCTTTGTACGTTTGGTTGTTGAATTGTCTATATCCTCTGTTGGAATAATTCCGTTGGTTTCCTGTTTCTTCTCCTTCGTTCCGTTGTCTGAAGTTATTTCTTCTTCCTCTGTCGTATTTGTTATGGTATCCTCTTCGGTATTGCTGTTGTCCTCTCCTATTTTCATAGTTCGTCCTATAATTGAACACTCTTCCCTGTGTGTTCTCCTCTGTCGTATCAATCGATAAAAATTTAGATACTACTTCCTGCGGTGTCGTGAAATTACCTGCCTCCAGTATTAACTTAGCTCTATCCGTATTAACATTTCGTTTCATAGTTGCTACAACTATTTCCGTTGTGTATTTTTTCGCTAGATCCTTGGCATTCCTTCCGCTATATATGCAACCTTCAACTGTTCCGCTAATTCCTCTACTTCGGATGCGTACACTGCTGCATCTTTGTTTCCTTGCCTTTTCTTTGCTAACTTGTCTATTATCGTTTTCGGATTGTCGCCTCTTAATTCCTTCTTCAGTGCCGCTGCTATAAGTGGGATCGTATCCTCTGTGGTTATCAGGTTTCTAGCCTTATTAGTCAATCTTGTTTTTATTAATGTTATCGCTGTTTCTTCATGTCCTTCTGCTATTTTTCCAAGTAACTCTAATGCGTCTAAAAATGGTTGTAATTTCCCTGCGCTTCCATCAAACTCGTTGGGCAATACCTTGCTTGCAATATTCAAAAATTCATTGATTGTCAGAGCCATGTTTAATATTTTTATATCTTGTTTTATGTCGCTTTTTCCCTCTTTTATTTCCTCGTCAATTTTTTCCTCTATCTCCTCGTCACTTTTTTCCTCTTCTACTTCTTCGTCGCTTTGTTCTTCCTCTATTTCCTTGTCGATTGGTTGGTGTATTGAACTTGGAACTACTGTTCTTAAGTTTACAGCTTGAAATGAGCGTATAACTTTGTCTCTTATTTTTCCGAAATATTTGTTGCACGCTTCTCTTTGTTTGTCCGATAGCGCTTCCCAATTTTTCTTCGTTAAATGTGTGAATTTGTTATATAATTTAATTAACTGTGTCGTTACTTCTTCTTGTATATCCTTAGATTCAGGTACTTTCTTCTTCAAGACCCTTCTACTTTGTCTTGTTACTTCTTGCGTAATCTCCTCAACTATTTTGATGAAATCTTCCCAAGTAACTTTGTTGCTACTCATTTATTCATAATTCATTTATTCCTGTAATATTCATTTTCCTTATTCCTGTACCCGTAACGAACGCATAAATTTGACAGTCTTACGATGTATAGTAAATATATATGTATATAAAATAATATGTCAAAAATAGTAAAGATATATAAATTGCCATAAAAAAAATCATTATATCAATCAATATAAATCACTATAAAAATCAGTAGACCAATAAAAATGTAGTAAAAATCAGTAGGTAAAATAATAAATGGATAAAAGTCAATAAAGATAAAAATATATGTTGGTAAATATATAAAGATCAAATAAAAATTGTATCATTGCGTCCTATAATAACTAATATCAGGGTTAAAAAAAATTCTTGTATATATTGGTAAATATTGGTATTATAAGGAAATTAAAAATAGAATAATTAAGTAAAAATAGGTAAAATTTAAAACGTTATGTGCATCTTAAATTATAATTACGTTAATATTACTTTATACTTTATACTTTATATTATACGAATCAGGAAATACCATAAAAATAGCTAATATGGACTTACCACTTTAAACGTCTGTGTTCGTATCACCAAAAAGTCCTCGCTTCACGTTCCATGGCATTGTTCATTGTCCCACGATGTTCCATCTCCATACCAAGTTCCATTTTCCATACCATTCCATTTTCCATACCTCAGCTCCGTCTCGGGCCTGACGCCTCCATCGTTTTCCTATATACCACACTGTTCTAGGGTGGTCGAGGTGCCAGAACATTGACGTTTTTCTCCATACTCTTCTCGTCTACCAGTCCTGTGACGTCTTTCCAGTCTTTCTTCCCTGGTCTTGGATCGCCGTATGGTGGTTCCTATCTTCTGATCCACCTTAGATAATTAGGGGTTGGTTACCCCCGACCATAAGGGTTGATGTAGTAAATAACTCTCACTGTTAATACATTTATTTATACGTGGAGTATTTAACGGTAAGTAGCTGGTGGTATATTATTTGCTTAATGTGATGTTACTCGCTGGAATCTCAACTACTAATTGATTTATCTTTTCCCCGTGAAGGTATAATTAAAGGTCGATTGTTTTGTTTTATGTTTTGGTAAGCAAAAGTGAGAGTGATTAAAATGCTGACTGCTAACAAACATACCTTGAATATTATTGCAACTTGACCTTGTATCAAATACTAGCATGTATCGATGTGGTAATCTAGGTTAATAGTATTTATTAAAAACAAACATATTTGTTTTTACCACGGGCATTTAATTATTAAAGAGTTTGTCTGAAGAAGATGTTTACTGAGATGCTGTGTATCCCAACACACTACCAAGAGGCAGATGGGTGGCAGCTTGAACATTGAAATTAAGCGAAAAGCAATCTCTATTTATCAAAAAACATTTTTTTCTGTTTTGTGACAGCAGTAGAATGTATTTTGAATTAAATAAATTACATACACTCTTCTTTTTGTGTCAGTTAGATTTAATTAAAATATTTTTTCTTGGACACTCTGTATAAATAATTATGTTAATATCTATATTACTGAATAGAGCATTGAATAACCTTTTAAATAAGCTAGCACACGACCCCCTATTACCCATTTAAAAATAAGGGGTGGGTGAAGTGGAAGTGAGGAGGTTGACAAATGACAAATGTATGTACCGTAAAAATATGTCACCCTTAGATCAAAAATCGACCTGTTTCGTTATTTGCTTAAAATCTAATAAAAATACATACTGCTAAATATCGAGGTGGACTGTTTTCTTTGGCCCACTCTGTATACTTATAAGATGTTATAACATATTTAACTCAATATAACTTAAAAAATAAACACAATATTAGTTATAAATAGTTCAAATTAACACAAACAAAATACCCTAATGTCACTGTCACTAAAATAAATGATAAACGTCAAAATTTTTAGTAAACACGATATACGCTGTGAGCTCGTACGCATAGAGTTATATATTAGCATAGAGAGAGTGTCATTCAGAGCTAAGTGACGACACCATCTTTTTTATTTGGATTAGTGCTGTTTCACTCTTACGCATAGTAAAGCTGCTACAGTTTTCCTCCTCTTCCGTGCCTATATTCACACTGAATGTCATAATAGATTTTCGATACAATGGGTGCGTTCGGACGACCATAGCGGCTGGCTGCCAGCAGAAATCGGCTGAGTGGTTGCATCCAGCCGTGATAGGGAAAGCTTAGTAAATCTCTCAGCGGCTGGCTTCCAGCGGTGACGTCTGACAGCTACTGCTGGCTCAGCTGTCCAGCCGCTGTGGTCGTCCGAACGCACCCAATGTGTTAGAAAGAGATGCAGCAAACCAGTCCATGAGATCTTGTCGTCAGGAAGCGCGGAAAGTAGGCTCCCTCTATGTTAATATATACCTCTATGCTCGTACGTAGAAGGGATATTTATAAATTCGCGAGCGCCAGTAGTGACAAGTCTGTAAACGATTACTGGGAATTTGACATAAATGTCAAAGTGATTAATTTAAAATTAAAATTAAAAACATTAATTATAAAAAGTATTAGTTTGTCAAAGCTGTGTTATATATTTTTACCTTAAATATACAATACGTTTTAAATACTGAATTTAAGTTTTTTTAATGTTCCGTAATATCTAATTATAAATTAATATATTAATATTACCGCCATCTACACGATAATTGTGAAAGTATCCGAAGTAAGAAATTCATATTTTATCAATAGAACCTCAAAATGATTAGCAAAATCTTTAAAAAATCGATTATAATTTAATTACTTTTTTGCGTTGTAAATATTAAGCGATAACAATTAAATAAGAAATTTAAAAATTACCAGTGAAAGTTGATTAGAAATCCGCCAGGAGCGACACCAGCGAAGCTCACAGCGTATACGCCCTGAGCTTCGCTGGTGGCGCTCCTGGCGGATTACTAATTCAACTTTCACCGGTAATTTTTAAAATTATTATTTAATTGTTATCGGTTAATATTTACAACGCAAAAAATTAATTAAAGTGTAATCGATTTTTTTAAGATTCTGACGCTAATCATTTTGACGTTCTATTGATAAAATATGAATTTCTTACTTCGGATACTCTCACAATTATCGTGAAGATGGCGCTAAGATTAATTTATAATTACATATTACCATTGATTAATAAGTACATAGATACCTCACCTTTAAGTAAAACCGAATTCAGTGTTAAACTCCGCCCACTTACACCTCTTTGCCCCTCAAGTCTAAGTACTAACTGGCTGGACGGTGGCGACATTTATTGAAATTTTTGCCAAGATTGAAAAATAAATTTGAGTCGCTTGGCTGGCGTAATAGACAACGATATAAGGGTAGTATTCAGCATTTTAACAAATAATTTTAACGCGATTGTAATCTCTATTTTGGAATTCCGATTTTACTTCAGATAAAACGCTAAAAATTGATTAATAAAAATAGTGAAGACGTTTCTTAAAAATTATTTAATTATTAATACACTACAAAAAAACAACAAAATAGAAAATACATAATAAAATTAGCAGTGATAATTCACATGTAAATTATTTTTTGCAATTTGTAAAAGAATGATATTTTCAGAACTAATGCGAAATAAACTATTTGAAGTTGATATACAGAATTTCTTTCCAGTTCTAACCCATTCACCCCAGGTAAAATATTGCAAAACCTCCGAATTTTAAAGAATCCATTGGATTGGCATGAAATTTGGTATACATATATACTGATAAAATGACAGGGAATTTCCAACATATAAATAGTTGAGGGCCATCTGCGTAGGAACAATAGGTAAAAGCTGATAAACGGACAGGATTAGAAAGTTTAAAACATCACTAATTAGATCATATTTCAAAACAAAGTAAATAAGTATATTTGAATGTTAATTCTTTTCAAACTAAGATAGTAAAATTAAAATTTTAGGAAAAAAAGATATTTATTATTTCTTGTTCTCAAGAAGTACTTTCATTATTGACAATATCGAAACATTTTATTATTAAAAGTCGAGAACAATTAAAAACCACGTTCATGTTTATATGAAGGTACTTTAAAAATGAAGGTATATTACTCTTGAGAAGAATTAATATTTTTTAACAAACTTGGTATACGACTCATAATATTTGACATCTGATTCTTTCATTTTGAGTTTTAGGACGTGCAAGTTTTTATCAATAATACATTTTTCCCTAAACTGAATAAAAAAGTTTCCATATGATTCCAATGTTTTAAGACATACTGATATTGTTTTCCTGATATTATAAAATACTTGTTAATATCTACTGTATATATAAACTAAAGCTAATAGTGTAGTTTAACATTCAGTTGAGTCCACGATTATTTACCCGTGCGTCATTAATACCTGACGAGATAAAACACATACTTTTGATCTAGCATCATTCTCTTCCACGCATGAAACTAAAGACAAACCAGCTACCGCCTGTTATTAAGTAAAAACACATGTTTTTTATGAACGCACTAGACTAACTCTATTGCGCACAATAGAGAAAAAATTTTCTAGAGGATTTTGGTTCAGAAAAGATGTTAAAAGATATGACACATTATATTATTTTTGAAGTTCCTCCCACAAACATAAAACTGAGAAAATGGTCCACTGAAAGCCGTGTAGACAGTGAATATTATTTCTCTCTTTTTGATTTTCAAAAACTTTAATTTTTTTAAAATATTCTAAACCTGCTTTTAAGTTTTCAGTTGACTTGCTTAAAGTTAACATTGGCTTTCTGTTTGGATTACTATCACTACAATATTTGCTGTTAAGACCATCAAAAATATTATTTATAATTTTCAAAAATTCGGCAGTAAGAGAAGCCGTTTTGGTGTGTAACTGCCATACAGACATTACTGTTGATATTGCTGAGGCAATTGAGTTGGAAAAAATTTGTGCTGCTAATTTTACACGCATTTTTTGAAAATTATTAAGGTTTATATGAACGTTTGTCATTTTCACCATGCATCGTGCTCTCACACTGGTTCTATCGATGTTGTATGTGTATTCAATATCTTGCCACGATATTTGTTTAGAATCGGCAAAAAACGTCAACTTTTTGTTAAGAAAATTATTTCTTAGACTTTTTAATAAGTGGGGTGTATCGAACACAGTGAAAATCCTCTGATTTCCTATTTCTATTGCAGGCTGATCCTTACATGCGCCTAACAGCTTAAATAAAGCTCTATTATTAGATGCTTGATCACACAACACTTTTGGTATCTACCCAATATTTTGTAATTTTGAAACAACTTGAACTACAATGTTTTTTAAGTTGTCGCTATGTATTGGACCACCTGTAGCAAGCCGCGTAGCCTTATGTAGCAAGCTGCGCATCATGAAAACCAGACCTGTGTTGGCAAGTTTGTTTGTTCTGTTCTTCCTAAAGCACCTAAATCTTGAAACCCTTCTACAATGTCATCTAATTTATTGTACTCCAATTGTTTTTTCAAAGAAATTTCATCAAACATTAACACACAAATTTTTTCCACTCATCCATTGTCTCTACTTTTTTCTTCAACTTGTCAATTAAGGAAATGTTTAAACCAGTTATTAATTTTATGACACGCAACCAAGTTTGAATTGTTTTTAGTGAAGGTAAGATAAAGTTAAGAGATCTAATTAAAAATTTTTAACAACTAGGAGACTTATAATAAATGGCCAGAGCTAAATCCTTTTCATTGTGACTCCATTGTGAACGAGTTTTGTGTGAAAACTGCTTATTAACAAAAGTGTGCACGTATATGATTTTATTTTCTAACAGTACCTCTATCATGAATTTGGTTGCCGATTTTCTGTTTTTTGTTGTTCTTCTACAACGCTGACTGTTCTTATGACGGCACTTCTTCTTTAAAGCATTTACTTGATACTCCAATTTTTTTACCTTCTCCGTCAATTCAGTTTCAAGTTTTGTGGGCAAATTAATATCAAAACTGGAAATATCACTGAGACTATTACTTGATCTCTTAGACGATGGAGTTGACCTAACCATACAATCGCCACTTGTAGATTTTTTACGTTTCGTACCGCAATAAACGTATGTAGAGCATAATACTGGTGGGGTATCACCTAAAATAGGTAATCATTGAAATGTATGTGTAATAATTTTAATTAAAGCAAAACAAGCATCTCCGTTATTTTTGGAGCGATACTAACAACGCATTCATATTAAAAAAATATCTTTTGATTTAATTGTATAAAAAATATATAAATCACTCAATATCAACTGATTTTATATAAAATATATTTTAATAGCATTATTCTCATTGACAAAGCGCATTAGGCAAACATAAAATATTTCCAAAGTTGAGTACTCACCTAAATCAGTTGCTAACTGTGCAAATTTTAGAGGAACAGCATTTTTCCTTAATAACTTTGTTTGGCCACTTTGGTAAATATGTTCCACTGCATAATGATGCTGGCAAATTACCCTCTGTTTCAGGTCACTGATATCCATCAATATAATATCAATATTTCCGCAGTTTTTTTGCCAAATTTTTGTGCGCTCTACTAGTCCGTTCTTTAATGGTAAAATATTGCAAAACCTCTAAATTTTAAAGAACCGCTTGGATTGACATGAAATTTGGCATACACATAGCTAACAAGTCAAAGAAAAAAAGTGATATTGTGCCGATATGTGCTTTTGCCCTGGGGGTGGTTTTCACCCCCTCTTATGGGTGAAAAAATATTCGTCCAAAGAAAGTCAGGAAATGGATAAACTGGCTAATTTTAAGTAACTTTTGTTCTATAGAGTTTTTTCACTAAGTCAATACTTTTCGAGTTATTTGGCAGTGACTATGTTCATTTTTTCAACAAAATAACCACGCTTTTAGAGGGTTTTTCGCAAATAACTCAAATAGTAAGTATTTTGTCGAAAAAACAATCTTAGCAAAAATATAGCCTGTAAAAAATTTAAAAAAGTGGTGTATATATCACGTCTCTACACCTAGTAGAAGCAGAGTTATAGCTAATGAAAAATAGGTTCATATTCGTCAAATTCCAAATGGAATATTTTAACGTGAAATAACCAAAAATGAAGCACATTTCGGGGAAAACTCATTACAACTTATTTAAAGTGTTTAAAAATCTTCATTTTTGTTTTATAACAAAAATTCTAGCATTAAAATTAAACAAGTTACGCTCAAAATAAAGTTAGTCCCTTTTGGTTTTGGTAAAAAAATCGAGAAAATCACCCCCTAATTAGCATCTTAAATGAACTTAATCGTTACGACTTCACAAGTTTCTTGACTTGTGTATATATTGTTTATATGATCTGTAAGTTTCATCGGTTCAAAGTCCTTATTATTGAAAGGGCTGTAGTTAAAAGGGGTTGAACGAGTCACTGATCACGAATGTATGCAAATTTAGAAACACCAAATCTTAATCAAGACTATTTTTGTTTTTCGAGATTTTTGGTATCTCTAACAATTTTGTAAGTTATTTTGAAAAAAAGCATATTTTTCAAAATTTAAATTTTTAAAAATTTTACTTTACAGATCATATAAACACAACATAAGTAAAATAATTTTTGGAGCGGTGACGATTAATTTCATTTAAGTTGCTAATTAGGGGGTGGTCCTCCCGATTTTTTTTTGCAAAAACACAAGGGACCAACTTTATTTTGAGCTTAACTTGCTTAAATTTAATGTTAGAAACTTTTTGTAAAAACAAAAATAAAGCTTTTTTAAACACTTTAAAAAAGTTATAATGGGTTTTCCCCAAAAAGTGCTTAATTTTTTGGATATTTCTCGTCGAAATATTCTATTTGAAATTTGGTGAATATGAATCTATTTTTCATTGGCTATAACTCTGGCTCTACGAGATCCAGAGACCTAACGCGTACATTTTTTTTTACTTTTTTATAGGCTATATTTTTGCTAAGAACGTTTTTTTCGACAAAATACTTATAGGTCTGGATCCCGCGTATGAAAAAAAAGTTGATTAATAGCAAGCTGAAAATTTGTTAATAGCTTAAGGGTGTCGAGTCGGACAAACTTTGATATATGGGAACCCTGGAACAGGGGCAGTTTTAATTGTGGAACAGCTTAAAAATTTGGAACGGTCAGACCACGAAAACGGCACATTTATTTTGTCCGACAGAACAGACTTAAACTCTCCGAACAGAGATTAAACTCTCATGCAAAAATCAGACTGCTATTTATCACCTGTCATAATTCTCTAATAGAACTAATAGAATAATAAAGCTCTATAGAACAAAAGTTACTTAAAATTAGTCAGTTTACCCATTTCCGGACTTATTTTGGACATATATTTTTTCACCCAAAAGAGGGGGTGAAAGTCACCCCCAGGGAAAAAGCACACATCGGCACAATATCACTTTTTCTCTTTGACATGTAAGCTATACGTATGCCAAATTTGATGTCAATCCAAGCGGTTCTTTAAAATTTAGACCAAAAACCGTGAAAGAATGGACTGTACGTCTTTCAGGGGAAATTTAAAGAAAGATATATTATTATTTGTTCCATCGTTTCTTTCAAAACATCCCGCGTAAACACACTTATGCGTTACAGAGGCCATTTTATCTAAAATGTGAGTCCTTTTTTTTTAATTTTGCTATAACTTGTCACAACACTTGTCACAGATAATACACCTATAGGGTAAGTTCGGCCCTGACACTACTCCTACCTCCTCGCAAGTCAGAGAGGGAATGAGAAATCTCGATACGGTTTTCGAGTAGCGCCATCTAGTTGTTGATACGTCTTTCGGTTACCAAGAGGTGAGCTATCTAGAGGAATATTTATAATCAATGATATTACGGAACATTAAAAAAAAAACTTAAATTCAGTATTTAAAACGTAAGTATATTTAAGGTAAAAATATATACCACAGCTTTGACCAACTAATATTTTTTATAATTAATGTTTTTACTTTTAATTTTAAATTAATCACTTTGACATTTATGTCAAATTTCCGGTAAACGTTTACAGACTTGCCACTACTGGCGCTCGCGAATTTGTAAATATCCCCTCTACGTACGAGCTCACAGCGTATAAACGTAAAAAATATACTGACATTGTTACAGTTAAAAATCCTTTAAAAATTTTACGAAGTAAATTATTATTGATAGATATAAATTACAATAATTATTGTATTAAAAAAACAAGTTTAAGTAATTTTATTTGCAGTTTATATTATACGAATACTATTAAAAGTGACATGCGCCACTTTTTCAGCCCGTGAGTAATGACCCGTGAGTAACTTCAGCCTGTAGGTAATGAACTATTACTCACGGGTAAAGTAATGGGTGCTAGTATCTATTAAAAAATAGCGAATAATGAGCATATTATTAAACGGTCGTAGAAAAATAATTATTTCCACCTACCTCTACCGAAAATATACTTTTCCGGACCTGATTGTAGGGAGCAAAGTTGTACTTTTCCTCCCTAGGGAGGAAAAGCAAAAGTGACGTTATGGTATTTCATTCATGAAATATAACTTATTGATGCCCTGTACAATATCTATTTTCTCTTACGTAAGTATCTATACATTTTAATGTTTATTTAAAAATACTCTGTATTTTGCAGAATGGTAAAAGACAGTAAATTGTTATTGTGATTTAGCAATGTTTACATTAATAATTTGACTTATATTTGACAGTTGACAGTTATATTGTACCTACTTGTTAGTTTTAGTTCTAATAAATTTTGTTGGTTAGTTACATAAATAAATTAAGTAAAAATTAAAAAATGACTTGTTATTTGAGGAAGGTGGAAAAACCATGTGTATAACAAGGGAGTAAAGTGCCTTTTCCTCCCTTGAATGATTACTGCCCTCCGCTACGCGTCGGGAGGAAAAGTAGCACTTTCCTCCCTTGTTATACAAATAGCTATACCATCTAAAAAATCACGACTTGATCACAAAATAGTCAGTTGGTGTCAGAGTTTGGTCAGTTATACTGTAGGAAAAATGAAAAAATACCCATGAACGAACATATAAAACACGCTGTATTTTCCTGTTACCGTGTCACACAAATAATTGGCCAGCGCAAGTACATGGAATAATTATTATTAAAAATCCACAAGGAAAAAGTTTTCCTGTAGTTGGCTGTATACCATGTGATACAAAAACAATAAATCCTGTATAAAAGGTATATTTAAAAAACCCCCAAAGGGGCCACATCAAATTCACATAACTAGTTTTCGACGGGTTTACCAGTCATAATCAGTGCTTACCTAAAATGAATATAACCTGATAAAAAGGCAAAGATATTGAAATTTTGACTAGGGTTAAAAATATTAGGTTATACTCACGTGCAATGTATATGCTAACCACCAAGATGGTATTATACAAAAATATGTGGGTCAAAGCCCAGTGAAAGTAGTCCGTCAAGGAAACATAGGTATAAAATGCTACCTTAAGCCTGGATGTTTAAAATATTATCTAATTTGCCCTAGGTAACATCTGAGATCTGGATATATGACTTGTTCACATGTTGGAAGTGAGACGGCAAGTGAAAATGAAATGATTGGGAACCTCGGAACGATAAAAAGACAAACGACAGTTCCACAGGTAGTTTAAAATAACCTGTCATATTTAAGAGTAAGGTATGAAGGTTGGTTGTCAAATAGCGAATAGTTGACAGTTTTTACTTTTTGATAAAAAAACCTCATCAAACCTAATTTAATTTGAAAACAGTTGTTAAATTTGTTAATTTTTTATTTATCGCTGATAAGAAGTCGAGGTCCGCTGGGATGAACAGCCTCGGCTTCTTTTCGCAGTGAATATCTCTTGTGATTTTTGTTGTTTGACGTTTGATTTTTTGGAAGAAAACTTGAAATAGACAAATCTGTGACTATCGTTCGAGGTGAACGGACGACTTTTGAAACTCATCCAAAGGGTAAGGGCCAAAACTATCTATATTTTCCTGTTAATTTCTAATTTGCATCGCCTAGTATAGATTTTAAATTCGTCAATCCGCCGCATAAGATGGAGGAAGAAGTTCCTCCCGATCCTCCTCCACCACCTGACCCTCCTAATAAAATCAACCAATATGAATGTCAATCTCAACGTCCAAGTATTCAAAAAAGTCTTACAGTAAAAAAACAAATACTATATTCGGAGACCGACATAGGTCCTTACGAAGTATTTGTCCAAGGTCAGAATAGCAATATTGGAGATTACCACGTGTTAAGCAGAGCTAAATCTATTTCCGTTTTAAAAATTAAAGACATCACGAAAATCAGTAGAAAGGGCAAAAACAGGATAGGTGTATTATTTGCTACTAGAAAAGCAGCCAACGATTTCGTTGTGAGAAAAGATTGGGAAGCCCTAGGGTATGAGGTGTTTATTCCATTTCATCCGGATTCTTGTAGGGGTATAGTAAGGGGAGTTAATAAAAAATTCACAGAGGAAGAAATAAAGGAGGCATCAGAAACAAACTTGGCTTTATGTAAGATATTAAGTGTTAAGCGAATGAATCGAAGAGTACAAGTAGATTCAAAGATTGAACTTGTCTCCACGGGAACTATTAGCATAACTTTTTCAGGAAAAACTATTCCTAAAGAAATTTCCATATATCAACTACCAATGAGGGTCACACCATTCATCAGCCCTGTTCTTCAATGTGGGAATTGCTTACTTTATGGCCATTCTACGAACCAATGTAGAGGAAAAAAGAAATGTGCTAGATTCGGAAATTCTCATGAGGATTTTTCATCTAATACGTGTACAAAATATTGCATTTTCTGCAAATCCTCAGACCATGAATCAAGTAGTCGTAATTGTAGAGAGAGAGTCAGACAAAAAGACATTAAGGATCTAATGTCCTTTTCTAATCTATCTTTCTATGAGGCAAGTCAGCAGGTTCCTAGGATCTCTAATATTTCATCTTTCAACATAAACGATTTCCCCCCTTACATAACGATCAGAATAATTCTAATGGCATCTTACCACAGGAGAGGATGTCTGCAGCCTCAGCTCAATATTCAAAACCTTTTAGTCAAGTCACTCAATCTCCACAAAAAAGAAGAAGACCTTCAATACAAGAAAATACAGGTTATGATAAAATCTCCCACCAAAGACTACTTATTAATCCATCAGGTAGAAGAATAAATGAGCCCTCAACTTCAAAATTCAATCCTGCTCATGATTCTCAAATCATTAGCTCACAATCTTTATCCCAACTTCATTTGGATTTCAATCAGGCCATGTCTATGCTGAACCAATCTCACAGGGAGCTCGTCATGACCTTCATTGGGGACTTAATAAACTCAAAATTATACTCCATTCCTTACAATATGGTAGATCTAAAGACCAGCATAACTAAAAATGTATCACCTTTCAATACAAATGTAAACCAGAGTCGGAGGGGAATAGAAGATCTCGAGCCTGAGGATTCGAGATCTTCTGACTCCTTGGTCTAGCAAACATACTCTATATAATGAATTCTAACACTCCGATAACTATTATTCAACTATAACACTAATTCTTACAATCTAAAAATCCTTATAAAAAACCTTAACCCAGATATAATCCTTATTAGCGAATCTTGGCTCTTAAACCAACATGTTATAAGATGTAGAGGGTATCAAATAATTAGAAAAGATCGAGAGGATGGCTATGGCGGATTAATTACTCTTATCAAAAACAATATTGATTATAGGGAAATTCAAATTGCCAATCCAGGCTTCAATCATGATGTCCAATTCCAACTCACATTTCTCCCTAACTTTAATTTGAATATTCTTAATACACACTGTCCACAAGACAACTCTATCTCCAAATCCAACAGGTCTTCCCTTGTGAAATCATTTAATAAGCCATTTTTAATCATGGGTAATCTAAATTGTAATCATAAGGCATGGGGTAGTTCTAGAGACAGTCACAATGGTAGGATTATTTTTGATTCTTTGGAGGAACTTGAGCTAGTATTTCTCAATGATGGGTCTCCAACTAAATTGGTGGCCCCAGGAGGCAGTAAGTCGGTAGTAGATCTAACAATGGCATCAGTCGATGTGGCAGCCAGGGTGGGCAAGTGGTCCACTATTTCAGATACTGGAACTAGTGACCACTTCCCCATAATATGTCAGATAGGTGTATGTCCTCAATCTCCCCCGCATTCATGTAAAAGAAGAAATCTAAAGAAAGCTGATTGGTCTACTTATCACAACAATTTAAACAGCATTTTCTCAGCTTCTCCCAGGGAAGATTACGAATTTTTTACTAACTCCATATCATCGGTAGCTCATGAAGCAATTCCTTGCCTCCACCCTGCTAATAATTCCAAATACCACATTCCATGGTGGGATGACTCATGTGCTGAAGTCGTCACTGCGAGAGTGTCTGCCTTAAAAAAATTTAAAAATATCCCCTCAATGGAAAACTATATCGAGGCTAAAAAGAATATATCCAAATCAAGAAAATTCCTAAAATCAAAACGTAAAAATAGTTTCAGGCTATTTTGCAGTAAATTAAATAGAAACACTCCTGTAAAAGTTGTGTGGGAGAAAATTAATAAGGTATCGGCTTCGAAACCTTCAATATATACTCAATTGCCTTCTACTCCTATATCCCACGAAATTCTATGTTGCTTAACCCCTCTTTCCGCTATCAATAAAGTATTGGTTAGATCTCCTCGAGCCCTAGAACCGCCATTTGCTCTAGAGAGTATCAGAACTCCCTCTCAATTAAATCTGACTCGGCTCCTGGTTTGGATCAGATTTCCTACTCCATGTTAAAAAATCTTCCCGTTGTTGGATCTTTGTTATTAATTCAACTTTTCAATGAAAGTCTTAGAACGGGTATAGTTCCTGTTCAGTGGAAACAATCAGTAATTTTACCTATAGTCAAAAAAGATAAAGATTGTAATAATCCGTTAAACTTTAGACCAATAGCTCTTTCTTCATGTGTAGGCAAAATGCTCGAAACTCTTATAAAGAATAGAATAGAGTGGACTGTGGAACATAATAAGATTTTTAATCCACTACAACTAGGATTTAGAAGGGGTAGAGGTTGTACGGAATGCCTTACATACCTCACCTCAACAATTTAAATAGGCTTCGCTCTAAACCAATACACTATTGGCATCTTTCTAGATATCTCTTCTGCTTATGATAATGTCAATATATCACTCCTGTATTCCAAATTATTAAAGTATAACATTCCAACCCAACTAGCTAATTTGATTTTCTGCCTTCTAAATGATAGAGAGCTATTTGTCAAAGACAAACTGGGACAAACCCATGGCCCAAGAAAATCAAGTCTGGGACTACCCCAAGGTTCCCCATTAAGCCCTATCCTCTTCAACCTATATTGTGTTTCCCTGTATAATATAATCCCCTCTTCATGCAAACTAATTCAGTATGCAGACGATTTAGTTCTTCTGATTAGAGGGAGTGATATTAATGAATTGGTAATTAATGTAAATAAATTTTTGATTCAGATGGAATCATGGTTGCTAGACCACAATTTAAATCTATCTCAGTACAAATCTTCTGCAATATTATTTACAAAAGGAAACACGAACATCTCTCCCCCCAACGTAATATTTTGTAACCAGAATATTGGTTGGGTGGATTCAGTCAAATACCTGGGGGTAAATATTCAAAAAAATTTAAAGTGGAATTCATATGTAAACTCAATAGAACTAAAAGTAAATCGTGGCTTGAATGTGATGAGAGCTCTTTGTGGGACTTATTGGGGAAGTGTTCCAAAAACCTTACAAATTGTACACAATGGTCTGATTCAGAGCCATCTGGACTATGGCTGCCAGGTAATTTTCGATTGCCCAACTTCCTTAATTAAAAGATTGGAGAAACTAAAATACAAAAGTATCCGAATTATAACTGGATGCATGAAATCTACCCCAATCCATGCCCTCTTAAGTGAAAGTGGTCAGATCTCGCTTAAATCTAGATGGGAATGGCTTAGCTCTAAATTTATATTAAAAAATTTAATGTTAATTGGCAACCCAATTATTTCCGCTCTCGACCTGTTAGACTTGGCAATTCAAAGGAACCAAAATCATTGGAAAAACAGAAATATTCCATTTCTAGTGCTTTAAAAAAACAAATTTAAAAGTACTTATCCCAACTTATATTTAACTGACTTATACCCATGCCATAACTTTGAACTAGACCATCAATTATCAACAATTCCAATCATAAATATCCAATCTAATCGTTCAGATGAACTTGCCTCAGTTCAACTCCAAAAAATAATTCTAAATAAACCTAGTCACATCAAATTCTTCACGGATGGCTCGGTTGATGGTGAAGGAACAGCAGGCTTTGGTGTCTTTAGCCCAGAGATCTACTATTCTTATACCAGTAAACTACCTAAGTATACCCAAATATGTACGGCTGCGATTGTCGCAATTAATCATGCCCTCCAAATTATTTTGAAAAATGGGATTAAACAAGCAATCATCTGCTCGGACTCTAAAAGTGCCATACAGAAAATAGGCAGATCAACCTATTCTATGGAAACAGAACACTCATCGTTCATGACCAAGAGAGGCATCATTGAAGCGAAAGAAAATAACGTTAATATTAGTCTGGCATGGATTCCAGGACACTCGAATATTAAAGGGAACATGGCGGCTGATAAACTAGCTAATATAGGTAGAACCTTAAATGTAGCTGCTGGTATCACTCTTCACTATTCCAACTTTCTACCAGACATCAAGCATTCCATCTGGAATCGGTGGAAGCAAGAGTGACAGGGGAAAAATCGAAATATTTCATTTTACTCTAAAATTGTAGGACAGATAGATAAACTCCCCTGGTACCACAATTTTGCATCCCAAGACAGAAGACATATAACCACCATTATTAGAATGAGGACAGGTCATTGTGCTACTCCAGTTCACCTATTCAGGATAGGAGTAAAAGACAACCCATATAGTGACTGTGGCCGGGTTGGGTCCTTGAATCATCTGATTTTTGAGTGCCCTATAAATATGTCACCCAATTTTGACCTATATAAAGAATTAGCTAAAACAAGTATCCCTACCCCCATTGAAATTTGCCTACTTATGTCCAACCTTAATCCACGTAGGATTAACTTGATCCTTAAATTCCTTAACTTAGCTAAACTTAACTTATAAATTAATCAATTCTCAAATTGGAATTAAAAAAATTAAGAAGATAAAGATATAAAAAGATATTAGAACTCCAAACGATAATAGTTTTTACCCTTATGTTATAATATTGCCTTTCCTGTAGGGACTGTCTGGCCCTATAAGAAGATGTTCCTACTTATATTTAAAAACTAAACACCGACGCATGTTCCGCGCTTAGCTATTCATTTGCTATTGTTAAGTGGACAAAAACGGATATAGAGAATCTCGAAAAGTAAAAACACACCTCACAAAGGCACGCAAACACATCCTAAAAGTGCATTAGAAAGAACGACATTACCACGGAATCTAGGCGGAAGAGGACTTATGGATATAGGTGAGCAATTAGATAAACAAATTGCTAATTTAAGAACTTATTTTCAGATGCAAGCTGAGACATCTATTCTTCATCGCGCTATTTGCGCAGTAGATGACACAACAACGATCAAACTGAGAGAACCAGAAATGCGCATAAACCACCCCACTAAAGAGGAAAAAATGCGCACCTGGATGGGTAAACCTCTGCACGGGCGACATCCCAATGAGGTCAGTCAAGACTATGTCGATAATACAGCGTCGAACTATTGGTTGACATCAGGAAAGATGTTCCCTGAAACGGAGGGTTCATTACTGGCACTGACTATTCAGGATCAGGTTATACCAACCAGAAATTACCTAAAATATATCGTCAAAGACCCTCAGGTTCAAAACGACAGATGCCGATATGGATGTCAAGCCCAAGAAACCATCCAACATCGTACAGGGGGCTGCCAGGCATTTACTGCAACTGAATACAAGGAACGGCATGACGCAGTGGGAAAAATCCTTCATCAAGAGATAGCTATCAAGC